>NC_143024.1:73746982-73986982 GCF_057628025.1 Oncorhynchus mykiss
GCTGTATAGGGAAATGAAACACTGATTATGGCGCCGCAAGACAAAGTGCGTTTAAAAACACGCCAATGAAAACCCAAGGAAAATACAGCCCCAGTCAGCACTGAACGGAACCCACACTTCAGTTAGAGGGAATTGTAAGCCTACTGTTTAGCAAAAAAAATGCTTTCATTAGGCCATACACATTGTTCCATCAGAGCGCTACTCTCTCAGTGCGCCTCTGTATGTCAGTGAGTCTTTATAACTAACCACACTGGCCACATTTATCTATGTTGTTATTTAGACACCATAATTAAGTTAATACATTCTAAATGAAATAATAATTGTTTGTACATTTGGCAGGCAAACTTACCTTAGCTTGATGCTTTGTGCTTTATTTTGCGTCAGTGGAATAAACACCGTCTCCTCATTTGGTCTACAAGAGTAATGGTTTGGCGGAAATCCCCTTCCCGGAACTTTGAACCTATATGAGTAACGTTAGCCTACTTTACGTCTCAGGGAGCGCATCGTATGCCTGGTTCCACTACAAGCCGCCCACTCAGCTAGATGCAGGTGGACTATTCTACTTTCTGCTTCTACCACTCATGTTGTGAGGTTAGTATTGTAGGCCTACAATTGTATTGTAGGCCTTAACTCAACCTGGTGTCACAGTATTTCGTATTATTCAGAAGTCGGAGGTTTACATACACTTTAGCCAAATACATTTAAACTCAGTTTTTCACAAATCCTGACATTTAATCCAAGTAAAAATTCCCTGTTTTAGGTCAGTTAGGATCACCACTTAATTTTAAGAATGTGAAATGTCAGAATAATAGTAGAGAAAATTATTTATTTCAGATTTTATTTATTTCATCACATTCCCAGTGGGTCAGAAGGTCACTTGCCTTTAAATAGCATTGCCTTTAAATGGTTTAACTTGGGTCAAACATTTTGGGTAGCCTTCCACAAACTTCCCACAATAAGTTTGGTGAATTGTGGCCCATTCCTCCTGACAGAGCTGGTGTAACTGAATCAGGTTTGTAGGCCTCCTTGCTCACACACACTTTTTCAGTTCTGCCCACAAATTTTCTATAGGATTGAGGTCAGGGCTTTGTGATGGCCAGTCCAATACCTTGACATTGTTGTCCTTAAGCCATTTTGCCACAACTGTGGAAGTATGCTTGGGGTCTTTGTCCATTTGGAAGACCCAATTGCGATCCACATAATTTTTCTTCCTCACGATGCCATCTATTTTGTGAAGTGCACCAGTCCCTCCTGCAGCAAAGCACCCCCACAACATGATGCTGCCACCCTGTGCTTCACGGTTGGGATGGTGTTCTTCGGCTTCAAAGCCTCCTCCTTTATCCTCCAGACATAACGATGGTCATTATGGCCAAACAGTTATATTTTTGTTTCATCAGACCACAGGACATTTCTCCAAAAAGTATGATCTTTGTCCCCATGTGCAGTTGCAAACCATAGTCTGGCTTTTTTATGGCGGTTATGGAGCAGTGGCTTCTTCCTTGCTGAGCGGCCTTTCAGGTTATGTTGATATAGGACTTGTTTTACTGTGGATATAGATACTTTTGTACCTGTTTCCTCCAGCATCTTCACAAGGTCCTTTGCTGTTGTTCTGGGATTGATTTGCACTTTTCACACCAAAGTACATTCATCTCTAGGAGACAGAACGCGTCTCCTTCCTGAGCTGTATGACGACTGCGTGGTCCCATGGTGTTTATACTTGCGTACTATTGTTTGTACAGTTGAACGTGGTACCTTCAGGCATTTGGAAATTGCTCTCAAAGATGAACAAGACTTGTGGAGTTCTACAAAAAAAAATTCTGAGGTCTTGGCTGATTTCTTTTGATTTTCCCACGATGTCAAGCAAAGAGGCCCTGAGTTTGAAGGTAGGCCTTGCAATACATCCACAGGTACACCTCCAATTGACTCAAATGATGTCAATTAGCCTATCAGAAACTTCTAAAGCCATGAGATCATTTTCTTGAATTTTCCAAGCTGTTTAAAGGCACAGTCAACTATAGTGAATTATAAGTTAAATAATGTGTCTGTAAACAATTGTTGGAAAAATTACTTGTCAAGCACAAAGTAGATATCCTAACCGACTTGCCAAAACTATAGTTTGTTAACCAGAAATGTGTGGAGTGGTTGAAAAACGAGTTTTAATGACTCCAACCTAAGTGTATGTAAACTTCCGACTTCAACTGTAAATCCGAGATGCTCCATTTAGTATAATATCTTATATTTCATATGTTACTGTATGTATTAATTTGAAGATGTCCATCATCCATTTTGCATGATATGTTACAAATTGCAATACTTCGATATGTTACAATTTTGCAAAACGTACAATATTTTACGAATTGTAAAACATGTCACGAATTCCAATTTGTTGTTGCTAATGTTAGCTAGGTGGCTAATGCTAACATTAGCTAGGCTAGGGGTTAGAGTTAGCTCAGCTTTTCCCAAACTTGGTCCTGGGGACCCCAAAGGGTGCATGTTTTTTTATTATTCCCCTAGCACTACACAGCTGATTCAAATAATCAAAGCTTTATGATTAGTTGATTATTTTTATCAGCTGTGTAGTGCTAGGGTATAAACCAAACGTCCACCCCTTGGGGACTCGAGGGCCGAGTTTGGAAAACTCTGGGTTAGCTAAAAGGGTTAAGAGTAGGCTTAGAGTTAAGGGAAAGGTTAGCTAACATGCTAAATAGTTGCAAAGTAGCAAGTAGTTGCAACTTTGTTATTAGCAAAAATTGTCCGTGATGAGATCCGAACACGCAACTAGGCATTCTCGTGATACGCGTTTTTGCCTTAAGTTTGGTCTCATGTAACTAAACCAAACGTAACATATCATACTAATTTGGGTGTCCCAGATGTACTTTACTATGTTATGTAAAGTCAGACAAGGCTACTTAACTTGGCCCAGTAAGAAATTGGAAGGTGACGTGTTTGTAGACCTATTGAAGAAAAGCCATTCCCATCTAAAGTGGTTAAATGTTATTTCCCATAAGTCTACTTGTGAAAACACTTGTCAAAGTTTAGGTAGGCCTATACGCCTACTACTACTACTCCTACAGCACATACCACGCTAATAATTCATTATTAAGCCTTATAGGACTAAATGTCAGCAATATTTTCACTGATCATCATCTTTGAAAACATGATCAGTCCACTTATTAACATTGTTTAATTAAACTATTATAATTAACCATTTGATTATTTTTAATAGTCACTTTATCTCCACTTGACATGAATTAAAATAGGCTACTTAAAATGATATATATATATTAGATGTCAGTAAGTTATTCATAAATACTTAGGCCTACTTATGCATTATTAATTGCATTCATAAATATTACACATATAGCTCAATGGATGATTAACATCAATCTGTGTCACACCCTGACCTTAGTTATCTTTGTTTTTTTATTATTATTTTGGTTAGGTCAGGGTGTGACAAGGGTGGTATGTGTTTTTGTCTTGCCTAGGGTTTTTTGTAATTCTATGGGGTTTTGGTATGTCTAGGTATATGTAGGTCTATGTGGCCTGAATTGGTTCCCAATCAGAGACAGCTGTTTATCGTTGTCTCTGATTGGGGATCCTATTTAGGTTGCCATTTTCCATTTTGGTTTTGTGGGTTATTGTCTGTGTAGTTGCATGTCAGCACTCGTGTTATATAGCGGCACGTTCGTTTTGTTATTTTGTTTAGTGTTCTTCGTTTAATAAAGAAGAACGTATTCATATCACACTGCGCCTTTGTCACGTTCGTCGTATTGATGAGACCATCTGAGAAACCATTCTTTCAACAATCCTTAATAAATAAAGGAACATTTTGGTGGGAGGATTTTTAAAATAGAAACAAAAACATCAAATAAATAATATAGAATATACTGTGAAATCTTTATTAAAGCTCTCACACAGATTTGGTGTGTATGTACAACATGGTAGCAGTGTTCCATAATGTGTGTGCGTGCGTGTGTGACTGGCTCTGCCAATATGGTCACTACCAAGTGTTATTTTATACTCTCCATGGTATCAGAAGATCTTTCATTCAACAGATTTCCTCCTCACGTTGGTCATTTGAACATCCATCCATAACATGTCAACACTGTCCTCTCCCAACCGCCCATCTATCCCTTCAGATGTTCAACAGACTGTTCTTCTCTGGACACTTTGTCCTCTTGCCCCTCACAGGCATATAATACCTCAGTTCCTTCCAGAAGTGTGAGGATGAGGAATGAGAGGGTGAGGAGAAAGAGGGTGAAGACCCTCTCTTCTCCTTCACCTCCTCTTCCCCCCACCTCCCACACCTCAACCCTCTGGTCCTCCTAGTCCTGCTACTCTTCCACCAGCAGACAGCACCCTGGCGCTCCCGGAGGTGGCGCACCGACTCGGGGAAGAAGGCGAGCTGTGTGGGGGTGATCTCTTCCAGCTCCACCAGAACCACCTTAAGGGAACCCTCCAGCAGTGCACGGTGCATAGCCATCTGCCTCTCAAAGCTCTTCCAGGTCTCCAGGACATCGCTGCTGCTGCTGTCACTCTGACCTCCACTGCAGAACGTAGAGCCAGTGTAGACAAGGAGGAGACGCCGGCTGGCCCACATACTCTCCTCCACAGCATCTACTACGGCTAGAGGGTGTGGGCGAGGGAGGAGAAGAGGGAGGGGCAAGAGGGACAATGGGTATTAAAACACTTTTTTATGATTAAGATGGTTTCAGAAGTTCTTTATGATTTCAGAAAAGGTTCCAAATATTTAATCATCATACGACATGTGTACTAACGCCAAGGCTTTAGCTCAGCAGACTAACACAGACCTGTGACGCCCAGGAGCCCCAGGTTTGAACCCAGTCAATCACATATGCAGATGTCTTACCGTCCCCTGGTAGGCTGTCCCGGCCCAGAATAAAGAGCCTGTAGCCACACCTCCCCTCGAGAACCTGGGGCAATGTGTGGAGGGCAAACATTTCCACCTCCCCACTGGCCACGCTCCCAGAGAGATGGGGATACGCCACATATGCATCATACAGCTTTCCATCAGACTCTGCCACATGCAGAAGAGGGTTAAAAACAACAGGTGTGTTAGTGCTGGGCTAGAGCAAAAGCCTCCACTGCACTGCCAAACGGAGGAGTCTTGGTTATGTCTGACACCATAGTTACTTGTGTTTTATGGTTACATGGCCTATTCATTGCCTCGTAGAAAACTGCATCTCCCTCTTTCCTCTGAGTCATGGAAATGATGTGCTGGCATCGCTGTGGGATGTGCTACAGTACCTCGCTACACTTGCTGCTGATTTTACTTGTGGTCAGGTGGGGAGTGTGAAACAAGCAATGCAACGTGCATGTGTGTGGGCCAGGGAGGTTGTGGTGAGATGTACTTTATGTAATCTGGTGTCGGAATGTACGTTTATGTTAGTGCAAGTTGTTTCCGTTGTGTGAATGCACAGTATGTGTCGGAGCCAAAAGGCCCTTTAAAGAAGAATTATAATTTCTGAATCATTTGAAGGATATGCATTATTTTTTAGATGGTCACTTATTTACCTGAGCCATGATTGACAGCTTGAACCTGCCCACTCTACTGGGAAGCAAAAGTCATTATGGGGAGGTAGTTTGGGAAGCTAGGGGGGGCGTGGGGGGGGGGGGGGGGGCGTGGGGGGGGGGGGAGTCCTAGCACTGGTTGGAGGCTAGCACACTAACAACATTTCATATTATACTTTACACATAACACACTGAGGTACAAAAGGCATTGCATTGTCCTTGAAAGTTTAATTTAGTTATGAATGAAGACGTGTGGCACTCTATGGAACCCTGATTCTAAAGGAGAACAAAGGAATGAAAGATGTGTTGAATCTTAAGTCAACTATTGCTAGAGCAGTGGCAAATTTAGACTTGGAAGCTACTACAAGTTGGAAACTGTAGCTCTATGGATTTGGCACGCCAGTGACTGACTATTGGAAAACGAAGCACATGGAGCAGCATTAAATAATGGCATGCGGATGCGGGATTTATGAATGAAAAAAGTAAAAGCTATCGGTAAATAGATTAATTGTGCGTGTAAGGATACAAAACCTACATGGAATAAAGGAATGTTAACAATTTCTGTTGATTGTTGCTACTTGTGGGGATTGTAAATATTAAGAAAATCGTTGAAACGTGTTTGTCGTAAATCTGCTCAATGCGCACTCATGGAATGGAAACAGTAAATAAGTGCGCCTGATCAACACAACTGAAACAAACACGAGATTGCAAATACAGTTTGGATTGGAAATGATCGTGATTGAAATGTGTTTTTGCGTAAATAATTGATGACAACCGAAGACGACATGGACAAAAATGTCTGAGCCCATGGCTGCTGAGCAAAAACTGACTAAGCTTATTGGCTATTGTAGGGCACAGCTTAGAATATTAACGGAATTAAATAAATGCGCTATTGGTTAATAAAGAAAGTGTTGACCAAGTAACTTTTCTTGCTGATGGGTTTCTGAATGAATTCATACAGCTTCATAAATCTATTCAAGCTCTATTATAGGATGATGAAAATGGTGGGGATCAAATGGATTGGTTCGACCCAAAATGATATGGTTTGATGAATTTATGGATAAATGGGTTGGTGATGCAAATTCCCTGGTCACTGAAATAGATGCCGATGACAATGTGTCAAAAAACTCTAGAAGGTTCTCAAAGGCTTCATCCACAACTTCAAGTCGGATAAGAGCTGAAACTGAAAGAGCTGCTCTCTTGGCCAAGGCAGATGCACTCAAAGATAAGCACCAAGTTGAGATAGAAGAAGCAAAAATACTAGCTGAGTTAAAAGCCAAAAAGCCCCTTAAAAGGTATGGAAGAACATGAAGATTCCTTACAAAATGGGACCAAAGACGCCAAAGGATGGCATGAATTTATATCATGAGGAGTCCAGAAGAATGACGCCTCTTAGAACCCTGGAAAAGTTCTCCATAGAAGACGGATTGAACTCACCAGAGGAGGATGAAATGTATGCTAGTCCTCACCTAACTCACCAGAGGAGGATGAAATGTATGCTAGTCCTCACCTGAACCCAAAGTGCAGTCAAGATGCATGGCTAGGAGTAGCCCCCAACATATCATCATGGCCAGCAGGTGGCACCAATATGCCAAGCAATTCTGAGCAGTTTATATTTGCTGATGTCCGACCTACACAGACAAAATTAAGTGACTGAACTCATTGTCAAGCAGCAAAGGCTGTCACTACATCCTGTCAGAAAAATTCTGTGTTTACAGGTGACCTACTTTAATACCAGTCATTCATAATAGCCTTTGAACATGGTATTGACAGCAAAGCTGACAGCAGTCAAGACAAGCTTTATTTCTTAGAGTAATATAAATTACAAATGGTCAAGCAAGAGAACTAGTCTGCAGCTGTCATCATATGGAACCTGGGGTGGGTTACAGGGAAGCTAGGAGGCTATTAGAACAGCATTTTGGAAATGGAATTAGAATATCAACTGCTTACATAGAGAAAGCTTCGGGCTGGTCTGCCATTAAAACTGATGGTAATGCTCTTCACGCATACGCACTGTTCTTGCGACAATGTTGGAATGTTATGCTACATATTGAATTTATGGATGAAATTAATGTCACCTCAAATATGAGAATAATCATTTAAAAATTACCATTCAAACTTAGAGACAACTGGAGATCTGTAGCCTGTGATAGTCAATAATTAACTAAGGAGCATGTTCTCATTGAGAGGCAGGCCCGCATCTCCTCTGATCCCGTCTTTGGAGATGTCCAAGACCCTTTCACTGGGAAAAAAAACTCCAAACCCCAAACTCTAAAACCAAAACTTCAGCTGAAGTCAGGAAGTGAAAGGAGGCTATGCTACACTTTCACCAAAGTGAAAAGGAAACCCGTCAGAAAGTTGCACTGCAAAAACTATGCATCCTTTTACACTATGGAAGCATGTAAAAGGATGAGGTCAAAGCCACATAAAGAAAAAGGTAGCGTTTCTAAATGCATATGCTTAGGATGCTTGATCAAAGGTCATATGAGCAAAGCTGGTGTGCGCAAGGAAATTAACTGATATGTGAGAAAAAAACACCCCAGTATGCTACACATTAAAGTGGAGGAATGGGTTGAAAGAGACAACAGGACACTGTGTGCACTGCTATGGTTTCTCTCCCTACAAGTGGCCACACTGGGGCTGGCAATGAAGGCTGTAGTCTTGCCATCATGCCTGTGCCTGCCTCTTTAGATCCCAGCAGTTCAGCAACATTCTGTACAGAGAAGCTTGTCAGATCTCAACATCAGGGGAAAGAGAATGGACATTCTGTTAAAGACAATGGGACAGAGGAAACCAGTGGGCTGTTACAAAATAAACAGACTGGATGTATGTGGTTTTAGAACTTCCAGAGGTATACACTCATTCCCGTCACAAAGGAAAGTATCCCCTTACAAGATCATATTTATAGCCAGCAGCATACCACCCAGTAGGAGGCACTGATTGGGGACGGTGCCGTAACTATTCCCCAGGTTGTTGCTGTAAATGAGAATGTGTGCTCAGTCAACTTACCTAAAAAAGAAAAAAAATTCAGGCATTGATCATATTTGAATATCAGGCATTGGTCACTCTTTACAGTATTGATGCAGATGTGAAACTTATCATTAGGAGTCAAGAGACCCTATGCTGCAAAAACTGTCCTTGGATGGTAAATGGATCACTCGGTAGCTGTCATGATGGGCCATGTGTGGCAGTGAACAGAGTATCAGTTGATAGCTTAGAACAGCTGCTGATCAAACATTACAGAGACTTTCCAGAGCTCACACTGAGAAAAGTTAATTATCTGTTGAAGACCAGCGCTTCCTTCAAATTGCATCTAACTCTGTTACACTTAAAGAAGGACACTACCACCTTCAACTACACTTTCGGAAGGAGGAAGTGAATATGCCGCTCACAACCTCAAAATTAATTTTGAATATAATAAAGTCTTATTCGAGGAATATAAAGGATTTCTAAATGATGTGTTAAAGCAAGGGCATGCAGAAAAGGTGCCTCAGGACCAGCTGCTCCGGCAGGATGGACGAGTGTGGTACATCCCACAACATGGTGTGTACCAACCAACTAAGAAAATGATGAGTGGTTTTTGACTGTACTGCTTCGTTCAAGGTCACTTCAAGGTCACACATCAAAGAACTGCTTTAAGGCCCAGATTGTTCAAAAACCCTCCTAGGTGTTTGGCCAGGAGCCCATTGCTGTAATGGCTGACATAGTGGGCATGTTTCACCAGGTCAGAGTATCCCCTCAAGATGTGGACTTCCTGCGATTCCGCTGGTGGCCTGATGGAGACAAGCCAACCACTGGCTGAATACCGGATGACAGTTAATCTGTTTGGAGCTGTCTCCTCTCCCAGTTGTGCTAGTTTTGCACTAAATAAAACCACAGATGACAACAGATCTGTAAAACTGTAAAAATGAACTTATGTGGATGACCTTCTGAAATCGGTGCCCTCAGAAAGTGAAGCTTACACTCTTGTCAACGATCTGAGGGCCATCTGTGCAGGAGGAGGATTTAGACTCACAAAATGGATCAGCAACAGTCATGCTTTTCCTGGGCTCATTGCCTGCTGAAGAGAGAGCCAAGGATGTTAAGGAGCTCAACCTGGATATAGAGACCTTACCAGGGGACACAGAACTTGGAGTGCAGTGGGATGTTCAAGAGGACACCCTCTCTTTCAGAACAGCCATGAAAGCCCAACCAATCACCAGAAGAGGCATATTATGAGTCGTCTGCTCTGTGCATGACCCTCAGTGTTTTTGGTTCCATTTGTCCTGACTGGAAGAAAAATACTCCCAAGAGCTATGTAGACTGGACTGTGGATGGGATGAGGAGATCCCAGAGGTCTTTGTTGTGCAGTGAAGGAAATGGCTTTTTGATTTATAACAATTGACTGGTTTCCACGTGTCCAGATGTAATAAACCGTCTGGTTAAGAAAAACTTAAGTCTGCACAGCTTCATCACTTCAGTGATGCCATTTAGGCTGGTGTCACGACTTCTGCTGAAGTCGATGCCTCTCCTTGTTCGGGTGGTGCTAGGCGGTCGACGTCACCAGTCTTCTAGCCATCATTGATCAATTTTTCATTGGTTTTGTCTTGTCTTCCTACACACCTGGTTTCAATCCCATTCATTACCTGTTGTGTATTTAACCCTCTGTTTCCCATCATGTCTTTGTCAGAGATTGTTTCTTGTTTCAGTTTCGTGTTGTTTGTATTTGGTGCGCAACGGGTCCTCGTACCCAATTTGTTTAATTTGTATCCATGGTTTTGGAGTTATGTTTTGTTTTATTAAATTACTCCATTTACCGAGTTTATTCTCCTGCGCCTGACCTCCCTGCCACCTATACACAAAAAAGTCAGCATGGAGGTGGAGGAGCGCATCATGGAACATACGGCGATGATTTTCAAACTGAGCGTTGTCATGGATCACGTTGTCCAGAGACAGGGAGTTTTCCCAGCGCCTCCACCAGCACAACCAGGGTCTCCCCTGAACGCCCCTTTCCCACCTGAACCTAACAGATTTCAGTTATCCATGCCACAGGGATAAGACGGAGATGCTGCCGGCTGCCAGGGTTTCCTTCTCCAACTAAGCCTGTACCTGGCCACGGTCCACCCAGCTCCATCGGACCGTGAGAGGCGTTTCACCCTCGTCGGGAAAGCCCTGGAGTGGGCCAGCGCTGTGTGTGGAGTTCACCCGCTGTTTCCGGACAGTATTCGACCACCCACCTGAGGGCAGAGCGGCGGGTGAGCGCCTCTACCATCTGAGGCAGGAGAAGAAGAGCGCCCAAGAGTTTGCACTGGAGTTTAGGACCCTGGCTGCCGGAGCTGGATGGAGCAACCGGGCCTTAATCGACCATTACTACTGTAGTCTACGTGAGGACGTCCGTCGGGAGCTGGCTTGCAGAGACACCACCCCCACCTTTGACCAGCTGGTGGACCTGTCCATCCGGCTGGACAACCTGCTGGCTACTCACGGACGTCCAGATCGGGGTCTGGTTGTTCCATCCTCCCGCACACCCTCTCCGATACCTATGGAGCTGGGAGGTGCGGTGCACAGGGAGAACGGAGGGGGTTCCTGCTCGTGCCCCATATGTGGACAGAGGCCACACTGCTGGTCGGTGCCGGGTTGGTTCCTCTGGGTATCGAGGCGACAGGCAGGGCACTCTGGCGTCACCCCAGGTGAGTAGGCACCATTCTCATCCAGAGCCCTCTGTTGCACATATGTTTGTCTCTGTTACCTTTCCTGAATTTTCTCCGCGTTCCCAGCATAAGGCGCTAGTAGATTCAGGCGTGGCTGGGAATTGAATTAATAAAGGATTAGCTCATAGTTTTGGGATTCCCATTGTTCCTGTAAATATGCCTTTCCCCGTTCATGCCTTAGATAGTCGACCATTAGGGTCAGGGTTTATCAGGGAGGCCACCGCTCCTTTGAGTATGGTAACACAGGGGGTCACAGGGAAAAGATGAGTATTTTCTTATTGATTCTCCTGTGTATTCCGTGGTGCTGGGCCTACCCTGGTTAGCTTGTCATAACCCTACTGTTTCGTGGCCACAGAGGGCTCTCACGGGGTGGTCGCGAGAGTGTTCAGGTAGGTGTTTAGGGGTTTCCGTTGGTACTACTACGGTGGAAAGTCCAGACCAGGTCTCCACCGTGCGCATCCCCCCAGAATATGCCGATTTGGCTCTCGCCTTCTGTAAAAAGAAGGCGACTCAATTACCACCCCATCGACGGGGGGATTGTGTGATAGATCTCATGGTAGGCGCTGCACTTCCCAGGAGTCACGTGTATCCCCTGTCGCGAGCGGAGATGGTGGCTATAGAGACATATGTCTCCGAATCCCTGCGTCAGGGGTACATTCAGCACTCTATTTCTCCCGTCTCCTCAAGTTTCTTTTTTGTGAAGAAGAAGGATGGAGGTTTGCGCCCGTGCATTGATTATCGAGGTCTCAATAAAATCACGGCGAGGTATAGTTACCCGCTACCTCTTATCGCTACGGCGATTGAGTCAATGCACAGGGAGCACTTCTTCACTAAACTGGATCTCAGGAGTGCGTACAATCTGGTGCGAATTAAGAAGGGAGACGAGTGGAAGGCAGCATTTAGTACCGCGTCATGCCGTATGGGTTGATGAATGCTCCATCAGTCTTCCAATCATTTGTGGATGAGATTTTCAGAGACCTGCACGGGCAGGGTGTAGTGGTGTATATTGAGGACATTCTGAAAGACCGGGAGCTGTTGGCTGTCGTCAGGGCCTTGAAGGCGTGGAGACATTGGCTTGAGGGGGCTAAACACTGATTTTTCTCATCTGGACTGACCATCGCAATCTGGAGTACATCCAGGAGGCGAGGAGACTGAATCCTCGCCAGGCAAGGTGGGCCATGTTTTTCACCCGTTTTGTGTTTACCCTCTCTTACAGACCAGGCTCCCAGAATGTGAAGGCAGACGCACTGTCCTGGCTGTGTGACACAGAGGAGCGGTCCATGGATCCCACTCCCATACTCCCAGCCTCTTTTGGTGGCGCCGGTGGTGTGGGAGCTGGACGCGGACATTGAGCAGGCGTCACGTGCAGAGCCCTTTCCCCTTCAGTGTCCAGCTGGGCGTCTGTACGTTCCGTCTTCTGTCCGCGACCGACTGATCTATTGGGCCCACACGTCACCCTCCTCTGGTCATCCTGGGATAGGTCGGATGGTGCGCTGTCTTGATGGGAGGTACAGGTGGCCCACTTTAGCTAAGGACGTGAGGATTTATGTTTCCTCCTGCTCAGTGTGCGCCCAGAGCAAGGCTCCTATACACCTGCCCAGAGGTAAGTTACAACCCTTACCCGTTCCACAACGGCCGTGGTCACAGCTGTCGGTGGATTTCTTAACTGATCTTTCACCTTCACAGGGTAGCACCACGATCCTGGTCGTTGTGGATCGTTTTTCTATGTCCTGTCATCTCCTCCCTTTGCCCAGTCTCCCTACGGCCTCAGAAACTGCGGAGGATCTGTTTACACACGTCTTCCGGCACTACGGGGTGCCTGAGGATATAGTGTCTGATCGAGGTCCCCAGTTCACGTCAAGGGTCTGGAAGGCGTTCATGGAACATCTGGGGGTCTCGGTCAGCCTTACCTCAGGTTTACACCCCGAGAGTAATGGGCAGGTGGAGAGAGTTAACCAGGATGTGGGTAGGTTTCTGCATTCTTATTACCAGGACAGAGATGGCCCAGAACTCACTACACCACTCCTCCACTAACCTTTCTCCTTTTCAATGTGTATTAGGGTATCAGCCAGTTCTGGCTCCATGGCATCAGAGTCAGACCGAGGCTCCTGCGGTGGACAATTGGTTCCGGCGCGTGGAGGAAACCTGGGAGGCCGCCCACGTCCACCTTCAGCGTGCCATACTGTGCCAGAAAGTTGGCGCAGACCGTCACCGCAGTGAGGCCCCGGTGTTTGCACCAGGGGACAGGGTCTGGCTCTCGACCTGAAACCTGCCCCTCTGCCTGCCCTGCCTGAAGCTGGGTCCGCGGTTTGTGGGGCCGTTTAAAGTCCTGAGGAGAGTGAACGAGGTATGTTATAGGTTACAGCTACCCACTAATTACCGTATTAATCCCTCGTTCCATGTGTCTCTCCTCAGGCCGGTGGTGGCTGGATGTTCCTCCACCCCTCGAGGGGGTCCCGGTGAACTCCGTTCAATACATTTTGGATTCGAGGCGTCGGGCGAGGGGCCTTCAGTACCTCGTGAACTGGGAGGGGTACGGTCCGGAGGAGAGATGCTGGGTTCCGATGGAGGACGTATTAGATCCTTCCATGCTGCGAGAATTTCACCGGCTCCATCCCGATCGCCCTGCGCCTCGCCCTCCGGGTCGTCCCAGAGGCTGGAGCCGCGCGTCAGGGGTGGGGGTACTGTCACTACTTCTGCCGAAGTCGATGCCTCTCCTTGTTCGGGTGGTGCTCGGCGGTTGACGTCACCGGTCTTCTAGCCATCATTGATACATTTTTCATTTTCCATTGGATTGGAGATGTTTAAAAAGAGCTGTAACATGGCTACTGAAAGACTTGTTCTGCAGCAACTGTGTCAGAATAGACAAAGAACTGACAGAAAGTAAAGATAAAAAGACTGTAGAAAAGCATACAAAGAAGTTCAGAGCTTTCTTGTGTGGTCAAAGCTTGTCTGTTGAGGACAAGGCACAGGCTGAGAAAACCATTGTAAGATGCAGCCAATGGCAATCTTTCCCTCAGGAGATTGCTTATCTGGAGGAAGATGGGCATGTCAAAAGAAATAGCACCATCTTCAGACTGGATCCTATTCTGCAGGATGGACTACTGAGAGTTGGAGGAAGGTTAAGGAGGGCTGCAATGCCAGAGGATATTAAACCTCCAGTCATTCTTGGTAAAGGCAGCCACCTCTCCACACTCATCTTGAGAAACATACACAATCAGATTGAACACAGTGGACGGAATCATATGCTCTCCAAATTAAGACAGAGGTATTGGGGAGTGCACGCTAACTCTGCTACAGGGAAGATCTTAAAAGCATGCATCTTCTTTCGACGATAGACAGCCAGAGTGGGAGGACAGAAGACGGCTGACCTCCCCAAGAGCCGTGTATCACCTGACCTGCCACCACATATGTAGGCACTGACTACTTTGAACCGATAGAGGTGAAGTGTGGCCGCTCCAACATCAAAATATATGGTGTTATATTCACGTCTAACCAGCCGCACCCTCAATCTAGAAGTAGCATCTTCCCTTGACATATATTTCTATTTGGGGTCCCTATTTGATTTTTTAATATTGAATTCAGTCTAGTATGAGAACGGTAGCCCCTATCTGCAAAAGCAGGGTGTCTGCGGAAAGCTGAGTATCTTGGCTATTGATCGGAGATGGAGACAGATACAATACCTTGTGGATCTGTTCTGGATTAGATGAATAAAGGAGTACCTTCCTTTGACGGAAGAGGGGTAAAAGCTGAACCTCAAGAAAAGTATTCTCAGAACAGATGATTTCGTGCTTATCGTGGACAGCACAACACCCAGGAACACTTGGATGATGGGAAGTGTCATTAAACCTATTCAAGACTCAAAAGGTCATATTCGGAGCGTAGTCCTTAAGACCAAAACATCTGTCTTGGAACGACACATCACCAAATTAGGTCTGCCCCAGGAAGCAGCAGATAATTAAATATACAGAACAGTACACCCTCATACAGAATGATGGTATTAAATACATTTTGAAGTGTACCATATGAAATTAGGAAGAACTTCAGTTTTGAATATGAAGATAAGTTATGGCTCCTTGAAGATTTCAGTTGAAATTATAATTGTTTTGTTAATGGCAGCCACAATTAGGGTCCGGTAATGTAGGAGCCACAAGGCCCTTTAAAAAAATATTTGAATTTATGATTAATTAGAAGGATATGCATTATTATTTAGATGAGCTTCCCATATTATGGTTACTTATTTCCCTGAGCCATGATTGACAGCTTGAATATGCCCACTATACTGCGGAGCGAATGTCAATATGGGGAGGTAGTTTGGGAAGCTAAGGGGGAGTCCTAGCACTGGTTAGGGACTACACCACTAACAACATTTCATATTATACTTTACATATAACACACTGAGGTACAAAAGGTACATTGTTATTGAAAGTTTAATTTAGTTATGAATGAAGACGTGTGGCACTCTATGGAACCCTGATTCTAAAGGAGAACAAAGGAATGAAAGTGTATGAACTTAAATCAACTATTGCTAGAGCAGTGACTTGGAAACCACTGCAGTATGCAATCAGTCTGCAGATGTGTGCGTGCATTTATGCCTGCGTGATTGCACTCAGGCATGTTTTTGTGAATGTTTCCATGAGTGGGTGTTTGCAATATACAGTACCAGTCAAAAATGTACACACCTACTCATTCAAGGGTTTCTTTATTTTTACTATTTTCAACATTGTAGAATAATAGTGCAGCCATCAAAACTATGAAATAACACATATGGAATCATGTAGTAACCACAAAAAAAGTGGCCGTAGGTGCACAAATATATTTGAGATTTTAGATTCTTCAGAGTAGCCACCCTTTGCCTTGATCACAGCTTTGCACACTCTTGACATTCTCTTAACCAGCTTCATGAGGTAGTCACCTGGAAGGCATTTCAATTAACAGGTGTGCCTTGTTCAAAGTTCATTTGTGAAATGTATTTCCTTCTTAATGCATTTGAGCCAATCAGTTGTGTTGTGACATGGTAGGGGTGGTACAGTGGGGCAAAAAAGTATTTAGTCAGCCACCAATTGTGCAAGTTCTCCCACTTAAAAAGATGAGAGAGGCCTGTAATTTTCATCATAGGATTCACTTCAACTATGACAAACAAAATTAGAAAAAAGAAATCCAGAAAATCACATTGTAGGATTTTTAATTAATTTATTTGCAAATTATGGTAGAAAATAAGTATTTTGTCACCTACAAACAAGCAAGATTTCTGGCTCTCACAGACCTGTAACTTCTTATTTTGTCTGTCATAGTTGTGTACCTATGCACCTAATTACAGGCCTCTCATCTTTTTAAGTGCAAGAACTTGCACAATTGGTGGCTGACTAAATACTTTTTTGCCAAAATGTATACAGAATAAGGTAATATAGCAAATAGGGCTAAGTCCATATTACGACAAGAACAGCTCAAATAAGCAAAGAGAAACGACAGTCCATCATTACTTTAAGATATGAAGGTCAGTTAATTCAGAAAATTAAGAACTTTTAAAGTTTCTTCAGGGTCATTCGCAAAAACCATCAAGCACTGTGATGAAACTGGCTCTCATGAGGACCGCCACAGGAAGACCCAGAGTTACATCCGCTGCAGAGGATAAGTTCATTAGAGTTACCAGCCTCAGAAATTGCAGCCCAAATAAATGTGTCCTGGAGTTCAAATAACAGACATCTCAACATCAACCGTTCAGAGGAGCCTGCATGAATGAGGCCTTCATGGTCGAATTGCGGCAAATAAATCACTACTATAGGACACCAATAATAAGAAGACACTTGCTTGGGCCAAGAAACACAAGCAATGGACATTAGACTTGTGGAAATCTGTCCTTTGGTCTGATGAGTCCAAATTTGAGATTTTTGGTTCCAAACGCTGTGTCTTTCTGAGACGCAGAGTAGGTGAACGGATGATCTCCGCATGTGTGGTTCCCACTGTGAAGCATGGAGGAGGAGGTGTGATGGTGCTTTGCTGGTGACACTGTCTGATTTATTTCAAATCCAAGGCACACTTAACCAGCATGTCTACCACAGCATTCTGTAGTGATACGCCATCCCATCTGGTTTGCACTTAGTGGGACTATAATTTGTTTTTCATCAGGACAATGGCCCAACACACCTCCAGGCTGTGTAAGAGCTACTATTTCATCAAGAAGGAAAGTGATGGAGTGCTGCATCAGATGATCTGGCCTCCACATTTGTAACGAGTACGCTAGTCGGGAAGCAAGTACAGGGAGTGAATATAATAATAAATGAAACATGGAACAAAACAATTAACACGAGTAGCGTACAGACATAACACAGGAACAGAACCAATAACACCTGAAGAAAGAACCAAGGGGAGTGACAGATATAGGGAAGGTAATCAGGAAGGTGATGGAGTCCAGGTGAGTGTCATGAGGCGCAGGTGCGCGTAACCTTGGTGGCTGGTGTGCATAATGAGACAACTGGCAACATCGAGTGCCGGAGAGGGGGAGCGGGAGTAAACGTGACAACAATCATCCGACCTCAACCCAATTGAGATGGTTTGGGATGAGTTGAACTGCAGAGTCTAGGAAAAGCAGCCTACAAGTGCTCAGCATGTGAGAACTCCTTCAATACATAGAAAAGCATTCCAGGTGATGCTGGTTGAGAGAATGCCAAGAGTGTGCAAAGCTGTCATCAAGGCAAAGGGTGGCTACTTTGAAGAATTTGTTTAACACTTTTGGTTACTTAATGATTCCATATGTGTCATTACATACATTTGATGTATTCACTATTATTCTACACTGTATAAAATAGTACAAATAAAGAAAACCCTTGAATGAGTAGGTGTGTCCAAACCTTCGACTGGTACTGTATGTGCTGTAAAGCTTCTCTCAATACATACCTGTGTTTGTGTAGAGAAATGGGAACATCCTCCTGAACGACAGCACTATGTCAATCTTGAAGCGATGGTAAATAACAACACTAACAGTAAACATCAATACCAGACTCGTCAGTAGTACCCCAATAGGGAGCAGGTAGTTTGGATCTGTGCAGAAAAAGTCAAGAAGATAGCATTTATTATTTACGCTACCATTTTTACCCAAAGTCAAGCTGACTGGTTTTAATTCTAAAACATTTTTTTTTGTGTGTGTTGAGGTTGCAAAGTTATGAAATATATTACACTATCAAAACAAGGGTAAAGGGACAGGAGAATACGTGACTCTTCCTTTTTTGAACACCGTTATGTTGTCTTTTTGAATTATGGGGCGTTTCAGGCCCCGAAGTGAACATAATTGTACACTCACAAACTCCATTAAAAATGAGGGCTGAGGGGCTTACGTTGCAAACTTCCCTTGCTTGACCAATCTTTCCCCCAAGGGCATAAGGTGAGGGTAAGTGGACGAGGGTGTGTCTTTTATGAGTTTGAAACGCAGCCTCTGCCTTCCCGTCGTCCCAGAGAGCAAATCACGTGCACTAAAATTCTAGCGCTGGCTAAAAGAACACTGAAGGATAGTTGATAATGTGAGATTTCAAAACTTGTATAACCATGACTAGAGAGAGACTGTCAATGATTACAACAAAGAGTTGCTATTTTTATGAGTGAGTTTGTTTAAGTTCATAATCAGCACTGTCAACACCACAGGAGGTTTGTGGCACCTTACTTGGGGAGGACAGGTAATGGTGGGGGCAGAATTAGTGGAAGGGTATCAAATACACCAAACACATGCTTTCCATGTGTTTGATGCCTTTCCATTTACTCCGTTGTAGCCATTATTATGAGCTGTCCTCCCCTCAGCAGCCTCCACTGGTCAACACTTTTATAAGCCATAAAATGAGCATTCTTCCTACTTCCACTAGCGCTACAACCAGCACTACAGGAAAGTGTATAGATAGGCTTGCATTGTTATTATTAGGGTATTCTTTGATATAGAGGAATATTTCACTTTCTCTGTTCATAGGAGCAACAACATTCATTTGTGTATGGGGTGAGGTAATGCGGTGAGATTCGAATTTCACTATCTGCTGGAAGACGTTCCCTTTTAGTCAGTGTCAGTGGCGGAGTCTGCTGTTCTCCCTCCGCTGAGACTGACCATCAGATGCAAGCACCATCAGCCCAGTAAAAAAAAGTAAATGATTTAGATGTATGCTCATTCAGCTGTGCCTCAAGTAATATAACAACTAATCTATTACCTGTGTGATCATAAAGCCACCTAAAATTTGAAATCTAATTTTAAAACAATGCATTGGTAGGCAATTCAAGCAAAGCCAATATGCAAAGATAATGTATTGGGCCTATAGCCTACTGCCCAAACCTCATAGCTACAATACTGTTTTTAATAGGTTAATGTAGCATACGCTTAAGTTTTTTTAAAGTCATGTTCCAAAAAAATCTGGAGGTAGATCTCAGATTGTATTTTGACTGGTGATAACTGGTCTAACCTGTAGGGTGGAGTGTGAAGGAGGCTGAATAATAGCCTCTGTCGCTCCAGGTCTGACACGTGTAGTCAATGTAAAAGTCTTCCTCTTCCACCTCCAAGAAATTCAACTGACGCTCAATCCACACAGCAGTCTTCTCTTCTTCTCTCCACTCGCTGGTTGGGCGGGAGAGAGGGAGGGAAGATGTCAAACGATTTCCACCCGTGAACAAATAATCAAACCATGTTCACAATTGAATTGACATAAACACGGTTTCCATCCAACCATTTCATGACACATAAAAAAAAGTTACAACAGGGCTGATGGAAACAAGAAATCAAAGTCGGCTCAATTTCATAAATGTCGACAGACAATTGGGTCATTATCATAATTTGCTTGGCTGCCAATTATCATATAAAGTGATTTTGCTATTATTTATATCTCATCATATAACCTGTCTACTTTATCAGCGAACTGTTGTCTAGAGAGTATGTGCCACAACCAGATTGGAAAAGTTAGCTATATATCGCAACAGTGTTTTTGATAAAACCATCGGTTGAGTTGAAAATGCGATGGAAACCCATTTCATATATTTATTTTTTTTCCGGGACATGGGAACTTAACCCGCAAAAGTGTTTTTTCTGTGCATATTGTTTTTATGCATATTTTTAAAAATATTTGCATGATAATATGTCACTAATTGAATGGAAATCTAGCTTTAGACTGTTTGTATTCAGGGATATGAACCCCATCTTGATCTTAATGGTATATCCTTGATATGATTTCAACAGTTTGGATACTATACAGTAGAACATCCATCTGGATGACACAGAATACAGGCATATAGAAGTTTTACAGTATGTGTTGTGATGCTGCTATCTCAACCTACCTTTGTGATTCCTGAAAGACTCGCTCTGAGACATTTTCGGGAATATTGTCATCTCTAGCTATCCAATTCAAGTCCACGCATTGTCCCCCCACACTCAGCACAAACACCCGACACATCTTACTGAAGGAAGAGCCTAGGGGGCAAACATTGAATTCTTTGTAAAGTTCATACATTAATTAATGTGTACAAAGGACCCAACTAGTTGCATATACACTGAGTGTACAAAACATTAAGAACACCTGCTCTTTCCGTGACATAGCCTGACCAGGTGAATCCAAGTGAAAGCTATGATCCTTATTGATATCACCTGTTAAATCCACTTCAATCAGTGTATATGAAGGGGAGGAGACAGGTTAAATAATTATTTTCAATCCCTGAGACAATTGAGACATCGATTGTGTGTGTGTACCATTCAGAGGGTGAATGGGCAAGACAAAAGATTGAAGTGCCTTTGATCAGGGGGATCGTGTGTATCAAGAATGGTCCACCACCCAAAGGACATCCAGCCAACTTGACACAACTGTGGGAATCATTGGAGTCAACATGGGCAGCATCCCTGTGGAACACTTGGGACAACTTTTAGAGTCCATGCCCCGACGAATTGAGGCTGTTCTGAGGGAAAAATGGGGGAGGTGCAACTCAATATTAGGGAGGTGTTCCTCATGTTTTGTACAGTGTAATTACGTAGACTTTGTGTAAACTCTTGTCTGTATTCTGTCTCTAAATGTTGTCTATCACTAGCAGCACCGCATCATCAAGTAAAATTCAGAGTATATGTTAATGTACTTGTCAAATAAAGGTGATTCTGATATTTAGAAGTCATACAGATATAGTAGGAGCATGCACACACACACACACACACTACATGTTCCATAGTGTCTTACCCAAATCTGCTTTGATGATCTTATTAGCAGGTTCAACCACTTTGGGGACAAGGCAATACTCCTCTGAAATTATGACAATGATTCATAAACGTTATAAACAGACGCAAAAATATGCAGTCACCTGACCCTATAGAAAACAACCTCTTCTAAGCTCTCAGAGCAAGCATGAAATCATGAAGTTGCCCATAAATATCTGACCCTGTGTCAGGGGTTATGTAATGGCTAGGTTAAGGATTGTGGGTATATGGTAATAATCTGATCCCAGATCTGTGGTTAGGAGCAACTTCTATGAGCTGTGCCAACAGTACTCACTTTTCACCGTACCCACAAAAGTCTCTGAAATTCTGCCGCTGAGCCCTTCCAGGTCAAAGGTCATGGTGCAAGTGTAGAATCCATGGTCTTCAGGGTGGACCTGAGCTACTAAGAGTTTCTGGCCATCACTGACATAGGTAAACCTGTCCCACAATGGGTCATCTTCCACAATGCGTTCGCATCCCTGAAAGATTTCAAGTAGAAATGCACACTGAAAGGTAATGGAAATGGAATACGGCTCGTGGGTCTTTCTTCAATTACGGTGGCATTTGCAACCATGAAAAACACTTTAAAATGACATATAGTTAGTTACACATCATACATGTTTTTGTTTATTGAACTGTTCATCAATAATAAACCATAATGCAAGTCCTTTATACTTCAAAAACGTTGTTTATGCATTGTTTAAAGTACTTTGGGTAAGCAAATTCACTTATCCCAGTAGTGATTTGTAGTGACATATTTTGGGGATTTAGAGATTATTATTTTGAATTCTAGAAAGTGAATAAATGGTTTTTCATATATTGTTTAGATCAATAAAAGTCTATTAAAAAGCCTTTTTTTATATAGTATAATGTGTGTCCCTAAGTTATGTCATTGGTGTTAACGCCTTGAAAATCACTCATTACAATGATATAAAGTACATAAAGAACCTTGAGCATTCCCTCCAGTGGCTGTTATTTGGGGAAGGGTCTATATTAAAGAAAATGATTAGCTAATCACACCCTTTTAGTATGTGATACATTTGAGGATTGCATAGGAAACTGTGTCTAAATACAATGTGTCATTGTTGTTACTCAACTTCAATGAAGGGAAATTTAATTGTGAGCAAAATTATTAATCATATCAAATTTGAAATTATTTTTTAAAAGGGTTAATGACCTTAGATTTGAGCATCTGTGGCCTCCATTTAAGGAAATCCTCAATAACCAAACATTTGTAATTGGTGTTACCATCATTGGTGTTACTACTCCTACTGGTGGCAGAACGTTATCATAATGATAAAACATTTCATCACGCTGCCATATTAGTTGATTTAGAATGGGAACATGTACCTAAATACATTTAAACATTTAAAAAAAAAAATGAACTTTTGAATTTATTTTGCAAAATGACATGCCCAAATGCCACAGTAACTCAAGAATTACCCTAGTAATACAAAATATACAATATTGCAGTTAAGTTAATGTTAAGATAATGTCTTACCCATGAAGACCTACAGTAAGCCTTCTATGAGAATAATTTGGTGTAAAAGTGTATATTTGATGGAACATTCTCTCACATGTAGTCACCCTACATTCCTATAGTTTTAAAGATAAATGAAGAATACAAAGAGACAAACTTTCCATCACTGCCAGGCCTCAAGGTTCCCCTCAACATTCTCCCTCCCATCTGTTTACCGTATAGGACTCACCTTGTACCACTGGATGGAGTAATTGTCCACTTTCCTGATCTGGTCACTCAATGGGCAGGACAGGAAAGCGCTGGCTGTATTGGTCAGGACCTGTTCAACCTCATTCTGTGGTCGACCGCATTCTTCTGGGTTGATCTGGTTCACAATCAGTAAGGTAGCCTGCTTGTAGCACTGGGAGGGAGTTCTGTTCATCCAAGATAGCAGGCAATATTTACAGCACTGTACAACTGGGTCTGTACCACACACACACACACACACACACACACACATACACACACAAAAGTATGTGGACACCCTTTCAAATTAGTGGATTCAGCTATTTCCGCCACACCCATTGTTGACAGGTGTATAAAAATCGAGCACACAGCCACGCAATCTCCACAGACAAACATTGGCAGTAAAATGGCCTTACTAAAGAGCTCAGTCACTTTCAATGTGGCACCATCATAAGATTCCAACAAGTCCGTTTGTGGAAATGTCTAGGAGCAACAATCGCTCAGCCGCGAAGTAGTAGGCCAGACAAGCTCACAGAACAGGGCCGCGGAGTGCTGAAGCTCGTAAATCGGCTGTTTTCGGTTGCAACACTCACTACCGATTTCCAAACTGCCTTTGGAAGCAATGTCAGCACAATAACTGTTTGTCAGTGTCACACCCTGATCTGTTTCACCTGTCTTGTGCCTGTCTCCACCCCCCACCAGGTGTCTCCTATTCTTCCCCATTATCCCCTGTGTATTTATACATGTGGTTTCTGTTTGTCTGTTCGTGTTGTTTTGTCAGGTCTTACCAGCGTGTTTTCCGTTTCTCAAGTTCTTGTTTTCTAATCTTCCCGGTTCTGACTTTTCTGCCTGTCCTGAGCCTGCCTGCCGTTTTGTCATTGATTGACTCTGCCTTGGATTACGAACCTCGACCTTCCCTCTGCCTGCCCCTTAGTTTGGTTCTCAGAATATTTATTATAACAATCTGCCTCCTGTGTCTGCCTCTGGGTCATATCCTGAGTCGTGATAGTCGGGAGTTTCATGAAATGCAGCCGCACACAAGCCTAAATTCACCATACGCAATGCCAAGCGTCAGCTGCAGTGGTGTAAAACTTGCCGCCATCGGACTCTGGAGCAGTGGAAACGCATTCTCTGAAGTGATGAATCACTCTTCACCATCTGGCAGTCAGACGGACGAATCTGGGTTTGGCAGATGCCAGGATTAAGCTACATGCCCCAATGTATAGTGCCAACTGTAAAGTTTGGTGGATGAGAAATAATGGTCTGGGGCTGTTTTTCATGGTTCGGGCTAGGCCCCTTAGTTCCAGTGAAGGGAAATCTTAACGCTACAGGATACAATGACAGTCTAGACGATTCTGTGCTGCCAACTTTGTGGCATCAGTTATGGGAAGGCTCTTTCCTGTTTCAGCATGACAATGCCCCCGTCCAGAAAGCGAGGTCCATACAGAAATGGTTTGTCGAGATCCGTGTGGAAGAACTTGACTGGCCTGCATAGTGCCCTGACCTCAACCCCATCGAACACCATTGGGATGAATTAGAACGCCGATGGTGAGCCAGGCCTAATCACCCAACATAAGTACCCGACCTCACTAATGCTCTTGTCGCTGAATGGGAAGAAAGTCCCCGCAGAAATGTTCCAACATCTAGTGGAAAGCTTTCCCAGAAGAGTAGAGGCTGTTATAGCAGAAAAGGGGGGACGAACTCCATATTAATGCCCATGATTTTGGTCATGTAGTGTATATATCCTACCTCACAACACAGACATAGTCTCCAGCATCGTCCATCTCAATGTTAAACATCCACAGTGTCTTCCCCTGCACCAATGTTTTCCCCGTCTCGCTGGTCAGCTTTCTCCCAGTCCTTGGGTCGTACCATGAGATGTTATAGGGGACGGTGTGATGGTTGAACACGTTGGGGGCCAACAGGGTGGATGTCAACATGGCGGCATCACCCGGGACTGAAAATACCCGCTCAAACTCTCGTCCATAGTCCTTACAGAGCTCTGTACACAAAGAGTACATAGAGTGAAGACAAACATGCGGCACAGAGACTATTTGAGGCCCCCCTTGAAGAATGTGGATGCGCACACAATTAATGTGGTTTTGTAAATTATGCAATTATACTGTGTGTCATGT
Source organism: Oncorhynchus mykiss (assembly GCF_057628025.1). Lineage (NCBI taxonomy): Eukaryota > Metazoa > Chordata > Actinopteri > Salmoniformes > Salmonidae > Oncorhynchus > Oncorhynchus mykiss. The sequence continues at coordinate 73,772,246 of NC_143024.1, forward strand.
AAGTATTGATTTTGTACAGAGATGGTCTCATAAAAAATATCTGTGCTTAAAACCTTTTAGAAAAGGGTTCTGCCCCCTCCCCCAAGAATGGGTGCTCGTTTTGTTTTTTGCCCTAGCACTACACAGCTAATTCAAATAATCTAAGCTTGATGATGAGGTGGTTATTTGAATCAGCCGTGTAGTGCTAGGGAAAAAAACAAAACGTGCACCCATGGCGGGCCCCATGACCGAGTTTGGGAGTACCTGTTTTAGCACACCAATAAACGTGCACACAGATGCTATATTTGCACGGCCGCTGTATCAAAGACTAATTCCATCAACGCCCACCAGAGGTCAAAGTTGAGGTATCCCGAAGTGAAGGGCCATGTTTCAGATTATAGTTAGGGCCATTGAATTGAGACAGTTTTGGTCATTCAAACTGTGCTTCTAGCTGTCCTCATAACTACTACCTGATTGATTGATTAATGGCTGACTGGAAGTCTTTGGTGAAGTGTGTCCTACCTACCTCCTACAGCCTTGGAGCTGCCAGTGAGACAGATGAGTGAGAAGAGGAAGATCTGCAACATCTGACTCCAATCCATAGCTGAAACAGAGAGACACAGGGAACACTCATTACCAAAGCAACACTGAACAAACTAACAGAATCCTACAGGACATATCATAACACTGTTGAAAATCCTCACCAAGTGAAATGATCACACACAAAAAAGTATCATTCCGCTTCCCGACCTTCCACTGAATACCTCACTTGTCAGCTGAATCTCCTACACAAACACGCCACAGGCAATCTGGGGCAGGACTTTATGGAAAACCAATCATATTTGACTACAGGAGTCACCACGGTAAGGCAGGCAGGCAGGATAATACCTCATGCCTAGAGGAGGGACAGACACATTCCCCAGTCCACCACAGGAAGACTGGCTGACTAACTGACTGGGGACGTCTCCAGGGCTCTGCCGGTAACTGGATGAGTAAAGCTAAGACATATAATAACAAAACCCAAGAGAGAAAATGATCAGCAGGGGTCAGCAACCCCCACCCTGGAGTGTTACCCTACAGCACCTGATTTTACTAGCTGCTCAATAGGACGTTGATTAGTTGAATCATGTGTGTTATAGCAGGGTTAAAGCAGAATCCTGCATTCCCAGTAGCTGTCCAGGAGAAGGGTTGATACTGTGTGGCCTAAGAGTCATGAGGTCAGTCAGGGTTATGAAAGCTTAACTGCCTGATCCCAGCTGGTCTAGATTGACTCACTACATGACTTGACTATATAGTACATTTCGATCCCCTTCTATAATACAAGCTTGACTCTTTGTTAAGGGGAAATGGTTGGTTTACAGGCATTTCATACTGTCTGACAGACACACTTCACAGTGGAGGTGTTTAACTGTATAACTGTAAGCCAGCTGTTATAACAACTAAGTTAACTAATGAGGTGTCAAACTACTTATGTCCACTTGTAATTTGATATCACATGTAAATTCTGCAACTAAAATAAATAGTAAGGGAATTAAAACAAACATTTTTGCCAACTTTTAAACTACATACATCCAATGACATGGTGCCATTTTTTGTTGATTTCACATTGAATTCATGCTAGTTGGCAACTCAACCAAATATGAATCAAAACTAGATGTTGAACTGACATCTTTGCCCAATGGGATGTGATCGTGTCTCAATGTATTCAAGGTATGAAATTCTAGTTATTTTCAAATATAATCTCTTTTTGGGCTTAGTTTTGGTCAATTCGCATTGTACAAAGTATTATAATTATGTTCCGGCCCCCCGACCATCCTCTCCAAGAAAAACATGCCTGCGGCTGAATCTTGTCACGATCGTCGTAAGGAGCGGACCAAAATGCAGCGTGGTATGTGTTCATGATGATTTTTTAATTAAAGAAAGCACTGAACACTGAATACAAACTATACAAAACGAATAACAACCGTGAAGCTATAATGAGAACTGTGCTGACACAAGCAACTAACATAGACAATCACCCACAACCCAAAATGACAAAACAGGCTACCTAAATATGGCTCCCAATCAGAGACAACAACTAACACCTGCCTCTGATTGAGAACCATATCAGGCCAAACACAGAAACAGACAAACTAGACATCCAAACAGACAAACTAGACAGCCCACTCAGATCACACCCTGACCAAACAAAACATAGAAACATACAAAGCAAACTATGGTCAGGGTGTGACAAATCTAGTTGGCTACCCCTGCACTACAGGATGTGGAAACAAGAGTGGTAGTGGGTGCCTGAATCTGATTGGCGCGGTGTCAACCACAATGATTGGTGGTGCCATACAGGAAGTGCTATCTCTGCCCTATCTACCTCTCAGCACAACCACAGGAAAACACACTAATAGAGATATTACAGCTAACTGATAGAAATATATAAATAGCAAAAGGTGTACGTACACAGACTGAGAATGAAAATGAATTGTGCCAACAAACAGAGAGAAACAGGATTGATAAAAGTTATCGGGTTAGATTAGTATCAAAGAAAAAAGAGGAGTTGCAGAATTCCAGTAAACCCAGTGTAGAGAGAGAAAATACTGAAAACATGTTGAAGTAGAACCACTTAGCAGTCTTGGTTTTCCATGAGAAATGTATAAATATCAAAACATGGGAAATAAAATCAAAAGACAGGAAAAGTCTAAATCAGAGATCTACTAGATTCAGCCGCGGGCCGATTTTTTTCTTGAGCGAATAGCCCGGGGGGCCGGAACATAATTCAGCAATAAGGCCCGAGGGTGTGTGCTATAACAGCTAAGGGCTGTTCTTATGCACGAAACAACGAAGTGCCTGGATACAGCCCTTAGCCGTGGTATATTGGCCATACACCACTAACCCCTGAGGTGCCTTATTGCTATTATAAACTAGTTACCAAAATAATTACAGCAGTAAAAATAAATGTTTTGTCATACCCGTTGTATACGGATTGATATGCCAGGGCTGTCAGCCAATCAGCATTCAGGGCTCAAACCACCCCGTGTGTCACGACTTCCACCGAAGTCGGCTCCTCTCCTTGTTCGGGCGGCGTTCGGCGGTCAACGTCACCAGCTTTCTAGCCATCGCCGCTCCATTTTTCATGTATCCATTTGTTTTGTCTTGTTCCCTGCACACCTGATTTTCATTCCGCAATCAATCTACATGTATTTATTCCGCTGTTCCCCATCATGTCTTTGTGAAAGATTGTTCGTGTTACGTGTGTATTGTTGACGCAGCAGACTGGTTTGTTTTTTCCGTGTTATTTTTTCCCGAAGATGTTTATTGTTAAACATAATTCTTGTGACTGTTTTGCACATTTTGCTCTTTTGCCTAAATAAAGTGTGCACCTGTTCACAAATCTCTGCTCTCCTGCACCTGACTTCGTTACCAGTATGCACACATTCTGACACAGTGTATAATTACAAATAATTTGTAGACTGCATATTGACTGCAAGAAGCCCAAACAGATCTAACGTTTGACTAAAATATAATTATTTCAAACCTTGCTTACATTTCTATACGATCACTTGTCTCTCTATTATGTGTGGGAATACTTGGGAAGAGATTTCTTGAATTAAAATCACTTGGAGCTCATTTCCTGGTGTTTTTACAGTCTTTTATGTAATTGTATTTATTTATTTTGTTTAGAAAACTTAGGGGGCCGAATAAAACCACTCGTGGACCAAATTCGGCCCGCGGCTGCCAGTTGGGGAACCCTGGTCAAGTTGATTTAATAAAGATCCAAATGAGAGAGCTAGTTCTAGAGCCTGGAGTGGGAAGAGGAGAAGGAGGAGGAGGGGGTAAAGACCGTGCTGGCTGGGACAGGCGCAGACCGAGAGGAGCGTGGGAAGAGAGAGGATAGGAATAGGCGTAGGAGGGACATGCAGGATACAGGGGCCAAGGGCTGTGACTCACTAACCATCAGAAACCTTGTCTGAACAAGTTCTGTCTTGTTTTGCTCCTTTATTTGACTTAAGGGGGTTGGTTCCACTACGGATTAAGACATATCCAGTTGTGACTGGCACTTTCACATTTCCTGTACTTTAAGATTCAGTGTAGGGTAAAATGGGCCTCAACTTTCATGGCCATTTCCAACCCTTCCAAAAACACCCACTGTTGTGTTCAGTAGGGCATAGCGTAACATAATGTTTTGCAAAAGAAAACAAAAATGTGTGTTCTTTTTGGGCAAGATCAGGTAATAACTGCTCATTTTTTTTAAAAGAAGGCCCTACTGAACAAGTCCCAGGTGTAGAACAGAACATGCCTACATGGTAAAAAGTACCTGCTGTGGTGTTGCAAGAGCCCCTAACTGAACACATTTATAAATGTGTGCTTACATAACGACAAACGGTCAGAGCATGGCTATTTAGTTTAGTTACCTCTGGGTACACAGTAAGTAGTGCTGTTTGTCCAAACAGACACAACATAGTTGGACTTTGACTGTCAGTTTTTTGGGGTCAAAGTTACGAGAAATGTCAAGAAAAAAGGGAGCATGAACCCTCTTGCATCTGCCAGAGTACCTAAACTCTACACAGCATGTGTACTTAACCACTACACAACCTCTACACAACGCGCATACAGAAAAACCACACAACATCTGTAGACAGCCTCTACACAACATGTGTACACAACTTCTACCCAAATGTTTACCCAACCTCTGCACTACATCTACACTGCATGAGTACACAACCTATAAACAACCTATAAACCATCTATACACAACACCTGTAAACAACAACTTCATGATCTACTCTTAAAATGTTAACCAAAACTGGGTTTCCAAAGACAACTACTGCATATGTGAAGGATTGTGTTGCATGAAGAGTGTTTAGGAATACTGTGGTACTAGCTGTGATTTAAAACTGTCACCAGAGGGCAATGTCTCAGTTGCCTGTGAGTCATTCTAGATGACCTAAAAGATTAAGCAGTTTGCAGATTAAATGTTTGCTCAGAAATGGGAGCAAGTATGCTGACGTGTATTTGATCAGACATGAATAGGCTAATCTAAAAGGGTGTCATTCTACTGTGACAAAAGGCTCATTGAGAATAATTATACTGTGACCAGAACATACCTGCAAAGACTACAGCCGCGACACACGCATTGGCTTGTTCACATTGCCCTGCTACAATGTGTGGATCGTTGCACACGCCCTGCTACAATGTGTGGATCATTGACAGCAAGCACTCTCACCTACAGTATGTTTACTGTACCTCACTGTGTTGTTTCAATGTATCTGGGGGTAAACACATACTTTTTTGAGAGAGAGATTCGTCTTCATGTATCAACCATTATCATGATTGGATCAGAGAGACAGAATGGTCACGTGGGAATATCCAGATATTGAGATGATGGAAGTCAACTCAATGTGACAGACTGTCAGAAGCTTGGTGATCACTCCCAGTGGCCTTTATATCCCAAATAAATGGCCAGTTAACGTCTTCAGTTCTAGTGGTTAGAGCATTTTGCCAGTAACCAAAAGGTTGCTGGATTGAATCCCCAAGCTCACAAGGTAAAAATATGTCATTCTGCCCCTGAGCAAGGCAGTTAACCCACTGTTCCCCAGGCTCCGAAGACGTGGATGTTGTTGAAGGTAGCCCCCCGCACCTCTCTGATTCAGAGGGGTTGGGTTAAATGTGGAAGACGTATTTCAGTTGAATACATTCAGTTGGACAACTGACTAGGTATCCCCATTTCACTTACTACAGTAATGATGTCCGCCTATTGAAAAGGATGGTGGGAAAGCTCTCTGGTGAGACGAGTACAGTTATAATCATTTTATTAGTGGACGATCACCAGATCTGGCAGAGGTGAAAGTGAATGGAGATTTCTCTCCCACACTGGCTTAATATCATTACGCACATCTGACATCTCACAATAAATCTGATAAATTACGTTAGAGATGTGATTGACTAAAACAATGAGCAGATTTAGTCTGGGGGGAAAGCACGGCAGACTACAAAACAAGAAAAAACACAACTCACAAAGCAACATCAAGAAGAACATCAACACATTGCAAAAGATACAGCAAAAAAGTCAACTAACTGATTGAATCCTAGTCAACACTATACTCCTATGTCAAACACACACACTACTAGACAATTCCAGAAATTATACTCCTGGGGTTGACAGTTAAAGCAGGTTTAAGCAGGTTGCTCATCAGATCATCAAACAAGGCCACAACTTTGCACGAGTGCATGGAACATGTGCATGGCCCATGCTTCGTACTCCATGAACATACAAAGCACAAACTAGCAACCACTAACACATTCTTAGCACTATAGTAAAGCACATGGTAAGATAAGGCTAATCTTTCTGTCACTTGCACACAGAGCACAAATGCCTGATTGAGGAATTCATTTGTGGAGGGTGTCCAAGCCTTCTGAACAATGCTCTCCAAGCAAAATGATGACAACAGGAAGCGTGCAATTTGTGGTAAGTGTTACAACATCATGAGGGAGTTCCTCAAAATCCGGAAATCTCAAAGAATATTAATCTTGCAAGAAACAAATGGTTTAAGTTATATTCTGTAGTTATCACTGGTTAACCTATGCAGGATAATTTAGTAGCATTCTTTTTTTTTTTTACATATGACGATTCAGTCACAGAAACAATGCGAATGTCCTCACCTATCCACACTGCAGGGATCCACACAGGACCGGTTGCAAAAGAGTGTGTTCTCTTTAGGAGTCCAGCCTAGAGAGGAAGCCTGACTCGACCTCAGCAGGAGGTCCTGGGATGAAGCTCAACCAATGATAACACAGTAGCTGTGTCACAGGGACTACAAATTAATTTGAACCATTAGAGGGCCTCTAGACAGAGCTGCATGCTGGGGACTAGGTAAAAAGCTAGTGCAGTTGAGTGACCACAAATGGCCCAACCATGGAGTTGCTTCTTGGTAGCCAGGTGAGCCTTATGACATAGCTGCTGGACCATTTTAAAATCCATTACGTTTTACTCTTAGTGCCTTGCAAAAGTATTCAGACCCCTTGGATTTCTTCACATTTTAATGTGTCACAAAGTGGGACAAAAATGTATTTAATTGTCATTTTTTTGTCAATCTATACAAAATACTCTATAATGTCAAAGTGGAAGATAAAAAATAAAAAAATCAACAAAATTCATAACTAAAATATAGTCATTGCATAAGTATTCAGCCCCTTTGTTTAGCTGAGCCTAAATTAGTTCAGGAGTCAAATTTGGCTCAACAAGTTACATAATAAATTACATGGACTCACTCTGTGAAAGAATAGGGGTTGACATACAACATCTCTAAGGCCTCTCAGTCAAGTATTGAATTTCAAGCACAGATTCAACTGCAAAGACCAGGGAGCTTTTCAAACGCCTCATAAAGAAGGGCAGTGATTGGTAGATGGGTAACAATAACAAATCAGACATTGAATATCTCTTTAAGCATGGTCAAGTTTAATAATTACAGTATGCTGTGGGTTACAGTGCCTTCAGAAAGTATTCACACCCCTTGACTTGTTCCACATTTTGTTGTGTTACATGCAGCCTGAATTTAAAATGGATTAAACTGCGATTTAGGTCACTGGCCTACACACAATACCTCATAATGTCAAAGTGGAATTATGTTTTTAGACATCTTTACAAATTAATAAAAAATGAAAAGCTGAAATATCTTGAGTCAATAACTACTCAACCAATTTGTTATGGCCAGCCTAAATAAGTTCAGGAGTAAAGATTTGCCTAACAAGTCACATAATAATTTGCATGGACTCACTGTGGCAATAATAGTGTTTAAGATCATTTTGAATGACTACCTCATCTCTGTACCCCACAGTGGTGGAAAAATTACGCAATTTTCATACCTTCTAGTAAAGGTAAAGATACCTTAAAAGAAAATGACTCAAGTAAAAGTAAAAGTCACCCAGTAAAATACTACTTGAGTAAAAGTCCAAAAGTATTTGGTTTAAATGTACTTAAGTATCAAAAGTAAAAGTATAAATAATTTTAAATATCTTATATTAAGCAAACCAGACAACACCATTTTCTTGTTTTTTAAATGTACGGACAACCAGGGTCACAGTTCAACACTCAGACATGATTTACAAACGAAGCATTTGTGTTTATTGAGTCTGCTAGATCAGAGGCAGTAGGGATGACCAGGGATGTTCTCATGATGTGTGTGAATTAGACAATTCCTGTCCTGCTAAGCATTCAAAATGTAATGAGTACTTTTGGGTGTCAGGGAAAATGTAAGGAGTAAAAAGTACATTATTTTCTTTAGAAATGTAGTGGAGTAAAAGTAAAAGTTGTCAAAAATATAAATAGTTAAGTAAAGTACAGATAACCCAAAAAACAACGTAAGTAGTACTTAAAAGTATTTTTACTTGAGTACTTTACACCACTGGTACCCCACACATACAATCATCTGTAAGTACCCTCAGTCGAGCAGTGAATTTCAAACACAGATTCAACCACAAAGACCAGGGAGGTTTTCCAGTGCCTCGCAAAGAAGGGAACCTATTGTTAGACATTATTAAAGTAGACATTGAATATCCTTTTGAACAATATTAATTTCACTTTGGATGGTGTATCAATATACCCAATCATTACAATACACCCAGTCCTTCCTAACTCCGTTGCTGTAGAGGAAGGAAACCACTAAGGGATTTCACCATGAATTACAGAGTTTAATGGATGTGATAGAAAACTGAGAATGGATCAACAACATTGTAGTTACTCCATAATACTAACCTAAATGACAGAGTGAAAAGAAGGAAGCCTGTACCGAATAAAAATAACACTTTTCATATTTTCGAGCATGGTGGTAGTTTCATCATGTTATGGGTATGCTTGTCATCAACAAGGACTAGGGATTTTTTTTAGGATAAAAAGAAAAGGAATAGGCCTCCCGAGTGGCGCAGCGGGCTAAAGGCATAACTACAGACTCACGTTTGATCCCGGGCTGTGTCACAGCCGGCCATGACCGGGAGACCCATGAGGCGGTGCACAATTGGCTCAGCATGTCTGGGTTAGGGGAGGGTTTGGCCGGCTGGGATTTCCTTGTCCCATTGCACTCTAGCGACTCCTTGTGGTGGGCTGGGCGTCTGCAAGCTGACTTCAGTCACCAGCTGGATGGTGTTTCCTCGGTTTCCTTGGTGCAACTGGATTTCGGTTTAAGCAAGCAATGTGTCAAGAAGCAGTGCGGCTTGGCAGGGTTGTGTTTCAGAGGACGCATGGCTCTCCACCTTCGCATCTCCCGAGTCCGTAGGGGATTTGCAGCGATGAGACAAGACTGTAACTACCAATTGAATATCATTAAATTAGGGAGGAAAAGGAGGTCAAAGTGAAAAACAAAAAAAGGAATAGAGCTAAGCACAGGAAACATCCTAGAGGAAAACCTGGCTCAGTTTGCTTTCCAACAGACACTGGAAGATGATTGCAAATCTCAGCAGGACAATAACCTAAAACAAACAAAAGGCCAAATATACAGTGGAGTTGCTTACCAAGACGGTATTGAATGTTCATGAGTGGCCTAGTTATAGTTTTGACTTAAATTGTCTTGAAAATCTATGGGAAGACTTGAAAATGGCTGTCTAGCAATGATCAACAACCAACTTGACAGAGCTTGAAGAATTTAAAAACGAATAATGTGAAAATATTGTACAATCCAGGTGTGCAAAGCTTTTAGAGACTTACCCAGAAAGACTGACAGCTGTAATAGCTGCCAAAGGTGATTCTAACATGTATTGACTCAGAAGTGTGAATACTCAAAGCCAATTTATGCCTGATCCGAAAATGTGGTCGGAGGCTCCTTAGGGAGGGTGTGACTCAATTGTGAAGCCTCTGGAGGCATGCAGAGACCAATTCGAGCTCCATACAGCATCACCGTGCGCCTCCCAAATCGTGAAACAATATGGAGGGCTCTGTATATCTCCGTGTAGCTCCGCATTGACATAGATGGGGGCTGGACGGTAGACGGTAGATGGGGGCTGGAGGTCCTGTATAAACACAAGCTCACTTCCTTGACAACTTCCTTCACAACAGCTCTGCTCTGCTACATGAAGCGCAATAAGACTTTAAGACTTTTGCAGAGGCCGTTTCGCAGTAAATGCTGTACGGCCGCTACAGACACGGATTGACCATGCAGAGCCTTGTTTGATATTTAGATATTTCTGTATTTCATTTCAAATACATTTGCATACATTTCTAAAAACATGTGTTCACTTTGTCATTATGGGTTATTGTGGGTAGATGGGTGAGGGAAAAAAAGGTGTTTCATCAATTTTCAATCCAGGCTGTAACACAACAAAATGTGAAATAAGTCAAGGGGTATGAATAGTTTCTGAAGACACTGTATGATTTAAATCGCCAACACACATCAAAGATACAGTCGTCCTTCTGAACTGAGCTGTAGGACAGGAATTAAACTGTTCAGGGATGTTACCATGAGGCCATTGATGATTTTAAAACAGCTACAGAGTTCAATGGCTGTGATGAGAAAAAACTGAGGATGGATCACAATAATGACCTAAATGACAGATTGAAAAGGGAATACAAATATACAACACAAGGTGGCTGAAGTGTGACTTTAAAGGAAGGTGCCTCAGGTTGACAAGACGGTTGTTTTCTTTTTTATGTTTCTTTTTTACCCCCTTTTCTCCCCAATTTTGTGGTATCCAATTGGAAGTTACAGTCTTGTCTCATCACTGCAACTCTAGTAAGGACTCGGGAGAGGCGAAGGTCGAGAGCCGTGCGTCCTCCGAAACACAACCTGGAAGCCAGCCGCATTATTGTGTCTGGGGAAACACTGTACACCTGGCAACCGTGTTAGCGTGCACTGCGCCCGGCCCGCCACAGGAGTCGCTAGTGCACAATGGGACAAGGACATCCCTAACCCGGACAACACTGGGCCAATTGTGCGCCGTCCCATGGGTCTCCCGGTCACGGCCAGCTGTGACAGAGTCTGGACTTGAACTCAGAATCTCTAGTGGCACAGCTAGCACTTCGATGCAGTGCCTTCGACCACTGCGCCACTTGGGAGGCCCTTGCAGGTTGTTTTCTTGTGGTTTGAAACAACTTTAGCTGGATTTTCCCCATTGGATTTGAGAATCCCCAGTTCTAGCCTCACAGAGGTACATGTGTGAGTCAGTATGACACCCCTGCCCTTTAAGGGGCCCTTCCCTTCTTCTGTCCTGGAGCCAGGAAGTGTCTTCTACCTCTCACAGAGGCTCACAGCAACAGATGCACTTCTTGGAACTTCAAGGCCTATCGTGCAGTCACAAACCCACAGGTTCACACAGACACTCGCTCAAACACACACACAGATGCACACAGACCACAGACATGCATAAACACTCACATGCACACTGACACACACTGACACACACACACCCGGTCACATCTGCTCCTGCTACGCCCTCTGGAGTTCATCCGGTGTCTTCTTAACCTGCAGTTACTCCCCCAGTACACTCTCTCTCGCTCTCTGTGTGTGTGTGTGGAGACGGGTGTGCTGGAGTCAGAGCAAATCCCTTCCCAGCTGCAACTCGTTCCATAATCAAGACCTCTACAAATACTTTGTCCTGCCACTTCCACTCTGCCAGATCGTAATCTCTGCTCAGTCAGTTATTATTCTAGCCATTTATGATTACTCAAGATCCTGTTACTCTGCTGTGCCTGTTTCCCTGCCTGACACCGTTTATCCTCTCATTGCAGTTACTGCTCTGTCTCTGTCTCCTGTTCCACATCTCACCACCCAACTACCTTGCTCTGGATTTTACTCACCACCTCTACCTTGGATTCCCTTCAGGATCTGTTTACCCTGTTCTACTCAGCCAACTCCACCTGTCTTCACATCTGTTTTTTCTGCAACACATCCGAGCTTCCCCGGATCTGCACTCCATATCTCTCTGTGTAACAAATGTTTTGGTTCATTCATCCCTATTTCCTCACCGGAGTCTGCTCTTGGGTTCCCCGGTGTCGCTCTGCTTAACAGTACGATCTGTCCAAGTGATGAATCCAGCAGACTCCACTAGTCTTCACCAAATTCTTTTTGGTCAAGGCACCCTTCTTGAACATCAAGGAGTTTTCACACAGCCTGTCTGACCTACAGGTCCGAACCTCCACCCAGAGTTCACAACCAGTCTCAAGTCCCTCTTCTGCACCCCGGGAGCCTTTTGTTCCGACTCCTGAGCGCTATGATGGTAATCTTGGCGCTTGCAGAGCCTTTCTTTTCAATGTTCACTAGTATTTAATCAACTCTTATTCTCTTTACTCTTATTCTAGTGAATGAGCCCAAATGTATTTTTTGATTGGCTGCCTTCTGGGAGCAGCGCTTTCCTGGGCAATTGCGGTGAGGGAGAGACAGTCACCTATCTGCTTCTCCTACGGTGATTTCACAGATGAGATGAGGAAGGTCTTCGACCACCCGGTTTGTGGAAAGGATGCCGCTAACCAAGCTCCATCCTTGTGCCTTCTTGTCCCGCAAGCTCTCCCCTGCAGAGAGACATTTTGACATAGGTAACCGGGAACTTCTGGCTGTTAAGTTGGCTCTTGAGGAGTGGCATCACTGGTTAGTTGGTACGGTTCTTCCCTTCATTGTGTGGACGGATCACAAAAATCTAGCCTACGTCCAGACAGCCAAACGTCTGAACTCTCGGCAGGCCAGGTGGGCATTGTTTTTTGGAAGATTCAACTTTACACTCACTTATCACCCCAAATCTAAGAATACCAACCCTGACGCCCTCTCCCATCAGTTCACCACTGACTACACAGGTTCCCGAGCCAGAAACCATTATGCCTTCCTCCTGCATCGTTGCTGCTGTCTTCTGGGAGATTGAGTCCCGTGTTCGTCAGGCTCAGCTGAACCAGCCTGATCCTAGAAAGGGTCCTTGTAAGGCTATGTTTGTGCCAGATTCAGTTCGTTCTGATGTTCTTCAATGGGCCCATTCTACTCACCTCACCTGTCACCCTGGCATAAACCGGACTGTCGCCTTTCTGCGTCAGAGATTTTGGTGGCCCACCTTGGAGAAAGATGCTTGGGAATTAATCTCAGCCTGCTCGTGTCTGTGCCCAGAACAAAACCTCCACCAAACCTACATCTGGTCTGCTTTGCCCTCTTCCCATACCCAGTCGCCCCTGATCACATATAGCTCTGGACTTTGTCAATGGCCTTCCCCCATCGAATGGTAACTGATGTTGACCGATTCTCCAAAGCTGCTCACTTCATTCCCCTCTCCAAGCTTCCATCCTCCCGGGAAACTGCGGACCTGCTGGTATTCCATGTTTTGCGGCTGCATGGCATTCCTATTGACATTGTTTCTGACAGAAGACCCCAGTTTACATCCCAAGTATGGAGAGCCCTTTACACAGCTCTGGGTATTAATGTTAGCCTTTTGTCTGGATATCACCCCCAGACCAACGGCCAGAACGAGCAGGCCAACCAGGAGTTGGAAACTGCCCTACGCTGTGTGACTTTGGCTAACCCTTCCTCCTGGAGTGCTCAGCTACCCTAGGTGGAATATGCCCACAACACCCTCATCAGGTATGTCACCCTTTGAGTGTGCTCTGGGTTACCAACCTCCCTTGTTCCCTGCCCAAGAGGTCGATGTAGCGGTGTCCTCAGTCCAGGACCACATGTGCCGTTGTCATTGCACCTGGAGGAGGGCCCGGGCTACTCTTCTTCGTGCCTCCGCCAGAAACCAATCCCAAGCTAACTGTTGTTGTGCTTCAGCCCCAGTCTACACTCCAGGCCAAAGGGTATGGCTTTCATCTAAGGACTTGCCCTTGAAAGTCATTTCCAAAAAACTAGCTCCCCGTTTCATTGGCCCCATTGAGATTGTTCGTGTCATAAACCCCTCTGCGATGCACCCAGCTCTCTCAATTTACCCCACCTTCCATGTGTCCTTAATTAAACCAGTCTGCTCCAGTCCCCTGTCCCCTCCTGCAGCTGCTCCTCCACCCCCTCGGCTCATCGACAACCATCCTGCCTACGCTGTCCTCCGGCTTTTGGATGTGCGCCGTTGGGATTCCGGTTGCCAGTATCTGGTGTACTGGGAGGGATATGGGCCTGAGGAGCGCTGCCGAGTACCCCGTCGTCACATTCTGGATCCCTTGTACAGGATTTTCATACCTCACACCCAGACAAGCCGGGTCGTGCACCAGGTGGTGCCCGTGGTGGGTGGGGGGGTACTGTCACATCTGCTCCTGCTACACCCTCTGGTGTTCATCCAGTGTTTTCTTAACCTGCAGTTACTCCCCCAGTACACACTTCTCTGTCTCGGTCTCTCTGTGTGGAGACGGGTGTGCTGGAGTCAGAGCAAATCCCTTCCAGCTGCAACTCGTTCCATAATCAAGACCTCTACAAATACTCAGTCCTGCCACTTCCACTCCGCCAGATAGTAATCTCTGCGCAGTCCGTTATTATTCTAGCCATTTATGATTACTCAAGATCATGTTACTCTGCTGTTCCTGTTTCCCTGCCTGACACCGTTTATCCTCTCATTGCAGTTACTGCTCTGTCTCTGTCTCCTGTTCCACATCTCACCACCCAACTACCTTGCTCTGGATTTTACTCACCACCACTACCTTGGATTCCCCTCAGGATCTGTTTACCCTGTTCTACTCAGCCAACTCCACCTGTCTCCACATCTGTTTTTTCTGCAACACATCCGAGCTTCCCCGGATCTGCACTCCATATCTCTCTGTGTAACAATAAATGTATTGGTTCATTCATCCCTATATAGCATAGCTATACATAGCTTTACATAGCATTGCTGTCCTCAAGGAAAAAAGTCCAACCTAAATGTTATAAAAACCAACACAAACAATTTCAACCAACCACAGATAAGATACTACACAAATACATTGAAAACACTATACATGGACACACTATGTAACACCACCAGAAAAGAGAGTGACATATTGATTGATCTGTGCCAAGGTATCCCTCCCTATCCGTCTGACACAGAGCGGAAAAGTTTGCATACCTGAAGTTTAGTTCTGGTTCCACGCCTTATCCGAACAGCTTGAAGTCCATGTCACATTCCTTTTCTATTAAACAGGCTTCTCCATGTACTTTGTCTAGTAAACGACTGTAAAAACACCATCTTCAATTTTAACCTAAAGGCTATATTGAAGAATATACATTTAAAAAGCATCAGACATGCTCAAAAACACTGTTTTCCCAAACAGAAGTTCTTCTGTAGTCTGGGAGTGTTTCTGGGCTGAATGTGTAACAATTTCCTCTGGATCTTAAGAAACCTTTCTGCTCAAAAGCAAAGAATGCAGCGTTGTGCAACACGGCAGGGAGGGACTTGGAATCTGGCATGATTCCACCAAGAAGGGGAGACACCCACCTATCTGTGTGTTATTTGTTATGTTGCTATTATAAAACTATAGGCACGTAGAGGGAGGGAGAGAGAACAATAGACAGACAGCAGGGTAAATCTCATTCCTTTCCTTCTTGCTGTAGAAAATTACCTCCAACTGTTAACCACAGCAGGACTCAAGTCAGAATCTTTTGTGATTGACTTCACACAGAGAATATATTGAGTGTCAGTCTAATCACCTTGTAATGTATCACCATCTAGTGGCATCTTAGCAAAGGTGTATATAATAAACTGAGTGGTTCAAGCCCTGAATGCTGACAGCCATGGTATATCAGACCGTATACCACAGGTTTGACAAAACATTTATTTTTACTGCTGTAATTATGTTGGTAACCAGTTTATAATAGCAATAAGGCACCTCTGGGGTTTGTGATATGTGGCCAATATACCACGGCTAAGGGCTGTGTCCAGGCACTCCGCGTTGTGTTGTGCTAAAGAACAGCCCTTAGCCGTGGTATATTGGTCATTATTGCTTAACCATAACATGGTTGAAGGGGTCTCATTTCATTCCACCAAAAATAATCATAAACAAATAATTATTGTCATATGCAGGCCTATATGCTAAAATATAATTTTGTGATACTTCTTACTACCTTGGAATCCCTGTGTGACTGTTGCTGTTGTGGTTCACGGGTCACTGATGAACAGGAGTGAATGCTCTTATAGCCTACCAGAACCTTCTGTCGTTGTCACCTCAGCTCCTTATTCTTTATCAGAAATGGATCACGTTCATATAAAAATTAAATATTTTATTTTTGATATTCATTCAAAAATATGTTTAATAACAATAATACATTGTATACATTCTGTTTAAAGTAAGTCAACTTTTGTATACACTGTGTAACAAAACAACAGAAAAATAGCCATCGAGATCACTTGAGAGGTGTTTATGTGGAGCTAAAAGTAGAGCTAAAAGTGCTGTTCTGTCGAGCCAGGAAGTAGTCAGCCTTTCCTCTGGGTTTTAGGAGGAGGTAAAGGAAGATGGAGACCACAGTCAGGAAACAAACAGACCCTGCTACACCCACCATCAGCCATGTGGACCTGGGGTCTGAGAAAGGGAGAGAGCGAGTGAAACACACACATTTCATGGCTTGATTTGAGTTTCAATCACATAATCAATGGTACATTTAAGAAATAAGGCCTGAGGAGGTGTGGTATATGGCCAATATACCATGGCTAAGGGCTGTTCTTATACACAACGCAACGCGGAGTGCATGGATACAGCCATTAGCCGTGCGTGGCGTATTGTCCATATACCACAAACTCCTGAGGTGCCTTATTGCTATTATAAACTGGTTACCAATGTAATTAGAGCAGTAAACAAGTAATTTTGTGTCAAACCTGTGGTATATTGTCTGATATACCACATGCTTTCAGCCAATCAACATCCAGGACCCAAATTGCCTGGTTAAAATTATCAATATGTACAGGTCTAGTGCATGTATCATATGTTAGTTGAGATGGGCCTACCTTCGACTCTGAACTGTGCAATGACCTCCTGTCTTCCTCCCTGGTTTTGAGTGACACACTTCAGCTCCGCCCTTGTATCCTCATCACACAGCTCAATGATGTACAGATTCACCTCAACATAACAACCCCCAGCCACTGTGGTTACCCTGGTAACAAAGCAATAATCTTCATTGAGCTTCCTTGCACATTATATGTGTACACAATTAAAGAGACACATGCAATATGTATTACCTCCTCTGACTCATCAGAGCCCGTCCACCAAGGTTGGACGAATCCAATGAATGGCCGTCCACCAACCATGTGACCATTGTGGCGTCCGCTGATTGGCTCCCTGTGAAAACCTGGCAGGATATCTCCAAAACAGAGCCTGGATGTGGTTAGATAGAGGTGGTACAGTTAGAATACGGATGCAAGCCAAAATCAAAACATAGGTTTTCAAGTTAAACAGAGTATGCAAATGTGATTCACCCACCCAATGGACTTTCAAAGATTGTTCCATTGGCAGGAGACACAATCTTGGGGGACACAACTGCTGGGGCTAAAAAAGGAAAGAAACAGGCATTAGACAAAGCCAGGACCAAGACTACTACACTAGCCTAAGCATAAGTACACGATCAACAACATAAAGTGATACACGCTAAGTAAGCAATTTATGCTTTTGAAGAGGTGAATTGGTCAAAAATAGAAAGTACTGTTATTGACATTTCTTTTCTGAGCCGCATAACGATAGATCCACTCACATTCCACAGTGCTGAGACCAGGGTTAGGGGTTAGGGTTGTGTCTGGGTCAAAGATGGGCCTGGTGGTCTGAATGTAGGGAACTGGGTCAGGCACTGGAGAGAGAGGTCCACAGAACACACCACCATTACAACACAGTATACCAATACAGCCGCACATAAGTCAGGAGCATCATAACTGTCAAAATGGTGGATTAAAAATATTGAGCAAATGATGGGACAACTATGGAGAGGTATTCACAGGATTCAGTCAGTGGGTTCTCAGATAAAGCCATAAAACTGTTGTCGTGCTATGGTATTCCACCTTTTACATTGAGGTTAATGGTCCTGCTGACTGTGTACTGGAGGTTGTTGACGTGGACTCTAAGCTGACAGGTGTAGAGGCCCTGGTCTGCTGGCCTCACGTCTGAGATGAGGATCACATCTTGTCTCTGTCTTTGGTAGCGACCACTGCCAACAGGAAGCACTGTCGGGCTGGAGTCCTATGTGAATGGAAACAGTTGAGTGAGGAAAACTCCAGACATGCTTTAGGTAGATGGTTCATAGCTAGATGCACAAACGACAAAACAAACCCTAAATGAAGTCTGCAATAAAGGTAGCCTATTGTTTGCACACACCTTATACCACTCTATTTCGTCAGTCCTGTTGAAGTCCTTTAAATGAGGACATCTGATTGACAATTTTTTTCCCACGGGTGTAGAGATGGGATAAGACAACTTCTCAATATCAGTTTGCTTGGTCTCATAAACTTGTAGAGTGAAGCTTCCAATTACACATAATGTGTCATTTCTGAAAATGACAGAAGAAAAAGCAATACATATTAAGCACTGATACCACAGGATATAACCTGTGCTTAGGATATGTTAGATATTCCATGACATTGTCCATGTCAAAATATAATAAAGTGTTAAACTGACAGACATCAATATACGACAGGTAGACAGACATATTTACATATTGTACATACTACAGTAAAAGTAAGGAACTAAAGGGAAAGCCTTATGCAAATGGCTGTGATGATTTATCTACCTGTAGATGCAGGAGTACGCTCCGGAGTCAGACGTTCGAGCTGGGAGGAGCCACAGCTGTCGCTCACGCTGCAGGACCCGCCCCTCTTTCCCCTCGTCAGGGTCAATGCCCTCCGTCCCATTTCCCTTGGCGATGACATAGGTGTAACCCGCCTTGGCCTGGGAGAATCGTCTGTAGAGGACCCTGTCAAACACAACGCAGCTAAGGACCACCGCTTCACCCTGCACACGGAACACCTCCGGCTCTGGAGACACCCTGAAACAGCCATCTGGGGAAACACATCAGTTACCATCAATAAATGTATACATACAGTGCCTTCGGAAAGTATTCAGACCCCTTGACTTTTTCCGGTTTCTTTGCAATTTCTCGCATGGAATAGCCTTAATTTCTCAGAACAAGATTAGACTGACAAGATTCAGAAGAAAGTCCTTTGTTTCTGGCCATTTTGAGCCTGTAATCGAACCCACAAATACTGATGCTACACATACTCAACTAGTCTAAAGAAGGCCAGTTTTATTGCTTGTTTAATCAAGACAACAATTTTCAGCTGTGCTAACAAAATTGCAAGGATTTTCTAATGATCAATTAGCCTTTTAAAATGAAAAACTTGGATTAGCTAACACAACGTGCCATTGGAACACAGGAGTGATGGTTGCTGATAATGGGCCTCTGTATGCCTATATAGATTTCCATTTTTTTTTTTTATCAGCCATTTCCAGCTACAATAGTCACTTACAACATTAACAATGTCTACACTGTATTTCTGATCAATTCGATGTTATTTTAATGGACAAAAAATAGTGCTTTCCTTTCAAAGACAAGGACATTTCTAAGTGAACCCAAACTTTTGAACGGTAGTATTTAAAAAAAAGAAAAAAGAAATCCCTTATTTACATAAGTATTCAGACCCTTTTCTAATAGACTCAAAACTGAGCTCATGTGCATTTTGTTTCCATTGATCATCCTTGAGATGTTTCTACAACTTCATTGGAGTTCATCTGTGGTAAATTCAATTAAATTGACATTATTTGGAAAGGCACACACTATATAAGGTCCCACAGATGACAGTGCATATCAGAGCAAAAACCAAGCTATGAGGTCGAAGGAATTGTCCTTAGAGCTCCGAGACAGGATTGTGTTGAGGCACAGATCTGGGGAAGGGTACCAAAACATTTCTGCAGCATTGAAGGTCACCAAGAACACAGTGGCCTCCATCATTCTTAAATTGAAGAAGTTTGGAACCACCAACACTCTTCCAAGTCATGACAGCCTGCTTGGAGTTTGCCAAAAGGCACCTAAAGACTTTCAGACCATGAGAAACAAGATTCTCTGGTCTGATGAAACCAAGATTTTGGCCAAAATGCCAAGCGTCACATCTGGAGGAAACCTGGCATCATCCTTACGGCGCAGCATGGTGGTGGCAGCATCACGCATTGGGGATTTTCTTCAGCAGCAGGGACTGGAAGACTAGTCAGGATCGAGACAAAGATCAACGGAACAAAGTACAGACAGATCCTTGAAAACCTGAACGCTCAGAACCTCAGATTAGGGGCGAAGGTTCACCTTCCAACAGGACAAGCACACAGCCAAGACAAAGCAGGAGAGGCTTCGGGACAAGTCTCTGAATGTCCTTGAGTGGCCCAGCCAGAGCCCGGACTTGAACCCGATCAAACATCTCTGGAGAGACTTGAAAATAGCTGTGCAGCAACCCTCCCCATCCAACCTCACAGAGCTTGAGGTGAACTGCAGAGAATGGGACAAACTCCCCAAATACAGGTGTGCCAAGCTTGTAGCGTCATACCCAAGAAGACTCTCGACTGTAATCGCTGCCAAAAGTGCTTCCACAAAGTACTGAGTAAAGGGTCTGAATACTTATGTAAATGTAACATTTCCGTTTAAAATTAGCAAACATTTCTAAAAAACAGTTTTTGATTTGTCATTATGGGGTAATGTGTGTAGATTGATAAAAAAAAATGTCTCATACATTTTAGAATAAGGCTGTAACCTAACATAATTTGGAAAAGGTCAAAGGGTCTGAATACTTTTCCGGAGGTACTGTACATTCTTAGGAATAAGTCATAGACCAGTCACATTCATATATAGATGCAAATGTACGAGAGAGGGAGAGAGAGAGAGAAAGAGAGAGAGAGAGAGAGAGAGAGAGAGAGAGAGAGAGAGAGAGAGAGAGAGAGAGAGAGAGAGAGAGAGAGAGAGAAAGAGCGAGAGAGAGAGAGAGAGAGAGAGAGAGAGAGAGAAAGAAAGAAAGACAGATACACACACACACTTACCTATCATAGGTAGCGGAGGTAGTCGTAGTCCACAGGCAGAGCGAGCGATGAACAATGCCGAGAGCAGATTGAGGATAACCATGGCATACTGGAGGAATAAGAACATATGTGTAGACCTTGCATCCAGAGTGTTGTTATAATCACATGCTAAATTTGTAATGTTGGAGTGTGTCTGTGAGATTAGGAGAGACACTTTTCACTTGTCTTAAAAATGTAATGTGACATAAAATCCTTTTTGATACACCCACACAGACAGAAGTCGCTGACAAAGGGGTAGCTCTGACGAAAAACAGAACTCCGAGGGTGAAACCCGATATCTATCTATACTGCTGGAAGTTATTAAAAAAAGTGTGTTGTCAAAGTTTCAGTTCAGTAAATGATATAATAGCAAATGTTCAGCAGGAATGTGATTTGATATAATTCTGAAGTCAGCTGATCTAGTAGAAGAGTACCTGCTCTCTGCTTCTCATGGAGAGACTAATAATATCAGTAATATACATTTATTCTAGAGCTGCACCCAGGTAGACATGGTCTAATATAAATACACAGTGTACAAAATATTACAAACACCTTCATATTCAGTTTGCCTTTAGAACAGTCTCAATTCGTCGGGGCATGGACTCTACAAGGTGTCGAAAGCATTCTGCAGGGATGCTGGCCCATGTTGACTCCAATGCTTCCCACAGTTGTGTCAATATATCTTTCATCTTGCCCATTCACCCTCTGAATGCCACACATTAACAATATGTCTCCAGGCTTAAAAATCATTATTTAACCTGTCTCCTCCCCTTCATCTACACGGATTGAAGTGGATTTAACAAGTGACATCAATAAAGGATCATAGCTTTCACCTGGATTCACCTGGTCAGTCTATTTAATGTTTTGTACATTCAGTGTATATTGTAATGTAAAAATATTGAATATAGTGAGACAAGTCTTAACAGCAAATATCTAACTACACTAAAAACAACAGCAGAACAAACTAAAAGTTGAAATCAATATAGTATTGATGTATAGCATTGACAAGACAATTAAACATCTACCTACTATTCCCTTTTCTAAAATTCCTCAGGTGTTCTTTATTCTAAAGATCCTAAAGTGTTCTTTATTCTAAAGATCCTAAAGTGTTCTTTATTCTAAAGATCCTAAAGTGTTCTTTATTCTAAAGATCCTAAAGTGTTCTTTATTCTAAAGATCCTAAAGTGTTCTTCATTCTAAAGATCCTAAAGTGTTCTTTATTCTAAAGATCCTAAAGTGTTCTTTATTCTAAAGATCCTAAAGTGTTCTTTATTCTAAAGATCCTAAAGTGTTCTTTATTCTAAAGATCCTAAAGTGTTCTTTAATCTAAAGATCCTAAAGTGTTCTTTATTCTAAAGTTCCTAAGGTGTTCTTTATTCTAAAGATCCTAAAGTGTTCTTTATTCTAAAGATCCTAAAGTGTTCTTTATTCTAAAGATCCTAAAGTGTTCTTTATTCTAAAGATCCTAAAGTGTTCTTTATTCTAAAGATCCTAAAGTGTTCTTTATTCTAAAGTTCCTAAAGTGTTCTTTATTCTAAAGATCCTAAAGTGTTCTTTATTCTAAAGTTCCTAAAGTTGTCTTTATTCTAAAGTTCCTAAAGTTGTCTTTATTCTACAGTTCCTAAGGTGTTCCTTATTCTAAAGTTCCTAAGGTGTTCCTTATTCTACAGTTCCTAAGGTGTTCCTTATTCTAAAGCACTAACTAATGTACTATGTAGTTTCCACTACTGAATTGAATCAGTACTCACGTTTGCCCAGGTGACCATGATGGTGACAGTGATGAGGTAGTGACAGTGGCTCTGTTCCAGTAAATCCACACCACCAGAGTTAAGAAGACACAGTGGACCTCTGAGTGTGACATGTTCCTTCTTATACATATGTGACTGTCAGTCAAGACAAGCCGCTTCCGGGAAACTCTAAGTCTTAAGATTTCCCTCCCAGCGTAGAAATTTCTGACGTTTCCCAATAAAATGGACAGCTCAGCTCATGATGAAGACATCTCACCACTTCCAAAACAAAAAACCCACACACACACTAACACACATGAGTACAAACATACACAAAGACAATAAGGTATGTTTGGCTTGTACTGTACAAATATACTCGTATATATTTTCCCAACTTAACCCAATATTGGTTGACCTTAACTGCTTTGTAGTAGTAGACAGACATCGGGTATAACTGTTTACATCTGTTATTTTCCTCTTCCCTTAGACATCTTCTGTTTAAACATGTTTGCTTTATGAGAACACAGGCATGTTATACTGTCACACTGAGGAAATAAACAGCAGATTATGCAATCCAGTTCACTCACAAACTGCAAAGATTCAATGATATTCAAGACAGGAGGGATGAAAAGCAGTTGTGTCTCTCTGTGTGGATTGCTGTAATTGTAACTGAACTCCCATAGCTGTGGTGTGTGTGTGTCCGTGTGCATGAGTATGTGTGCAGCCATGTACATGTCCACCATGTGACTAAACTGTTTGTTTTCTTGGTGTTGGGTGTCATATGACCATCAAATTCCCCAGTATACTTACCAGGTGAGTGACAGCACGTATAGTTAGGCGTCTGACTCACTGCATGTCTCAATTCTGTAGTAATAAGCATTCCATTAACCAAGATTAGACTCATATTAGTCACCATGTTGGAAGATGGTAGCCGTCGCCACTGTGCTGATACTAAATGCCAACTAACTCAGTGTATAGTAGTCACACACACTCATCTGCTCTAACAAATATTTATTAACAATGGGGAGTGATGCATCATCTCTAGGGACGGCAGTAGGGTTCAGTGACTTGTATCGACCGTTGACTAAGCGTCATTGCATGTTTTGGGAACTCTCCAACTAGATTGGTTTTGATACGACTCGGCAACATTAACACTGAATCCTATTGAAGAGCAGGGGCTGATATCCCAGAAGCCGTGATGTCATAGATCAAGTCTATTTATTCCTATTCATGGAGGTCACCGGGTGCAGTTGGAGAAAATAGAGAGGGAATAATATATGAAAGAAAGAGGATGACGATGTGTCTCCAGACGTAATGGTTTTTCTGAAACAGACAAAGCTACCTTACATAAGTCAAAGTTAAGTAACATTTTCTGTTAAGAAACATGACATTATCGTGACTTCTCCTTTCCATCTGAGCTTTCACACCCACACACCAATCCAGATTCATGTCTACCACCTACACACTCGCCTCAAACAAACCTTAAGAGATACACCGTTACACAATACTTATAACATAGATACTGTATATTAGAGAACAGCTACAGACCTTCATGACACTGGCTCTACCATCCCTAGTACCAAATCTATAAGTGCAGGTCTGGTATATTCCACCCAATTCCTTGCAGAAGTTATGGACAGATTAGTAAACACATAGAATTTCTTTACGTGAACAAGGCCATCATAATATAAATAGACAAACAGTGAGCTGCCCCGGTCAATTGTAAGTGCTGTTATTGTGAATTGGAAACATCTAGGAGCAACAACGGATCAGCCACAATGGTAGGCCACACAAGCGCACAGAACGGGACCTCTGAGTGCTGAGGTGCGTAAAAATTGTCTGTCCTCGGTTGCAACACTCACTACCGAGTTCCAAACTGCCTCTGGAAGCAACGTCAGCAGAAGAACTGTTCGTCGGGAGCTTCATGAAATGGGTTTCCATGGCAGAGCAGCCGCACACAAGCCTAAGATCACCATGCGCAATGCCAAGTGTTGGCTGGAGTGGTGTAAAGCTTGCAGCCATTGAACTCTGGAGCAGTGGAAATGTGTTCTCTGGAGTGATGAATCACGCTTCAAATCAAATCACATTTTATTGGTCACATACACATGTTTAGTAGATGTTATTGCGGGTGTAGTGAAATGCACCATCTGGCAGTCCGACGGACAAATCTGAGTTTGGCGAATGCCAGGAGAACGCTACCTGCCCCAATGCATAGTGCTAACTGTAAAGTTTGGTGGACAAGGAATAATGTTCTGGGGCTGTTTTTCATGGTTCGAGCTAGGCCCCTTAGTTCCAGTGAAGGGAAATCTTAACGCTACAGCATACAAAGACATTCTAGACAATTATGTGCTTCCAACTTTGCGGCAACAGTTTGGGGAAAGCCCTTTCCTGTTTCAGCATGACAATGCCCCCATGCACAAAGCTTGGTCTATACAAAAATGGTTTGTTGAGATCGTTGTGGAAGAACTTGACTGTCCTGCACAGAGCCCTGACCTCAACCCCATCAAACACCTTTGGGATGAATTGGAACGCAGACTGCGCGCCAGGCCCAATCACCCTACATCAGTGCCTGACCTCACTAATGTTCTTGTGGCTGTAAGAAAGTCCCCACAGCAATGTTCCAACATCTAGTGTAAAGCCTTCCCAGAAGAGTGGAGGCTGTTATAGCCGCATAGGGGTGACCAACAGGGGAAATGATGTAGAGAAATATACTCCAGAAAGTCTTTAAATTACTTTAGTTTATTCAAAGAAAAAAAAACTTCAGGAAAATACAGGACTTCCTGTCATACATAGAGAGGACATAAATTAGAGTAGCATGGCAGAAACACTGGAGAAAAACACCCAAACCTGACTGACATCCAAGCCTGCAGGAAACGGACTGTACATCACAACAATGTCCCCACAACGCTGGATTAATGTTATGGGAACATCTGGAAAATTAAATATTGCAAGTGTATTCTTTATTGTGTTGTGAGTTGGTTATTTGAGCGAGAAAAACAATGGCATCATTTAGGATTATTGACTAAAATAACGTTCAATACAAAACAAGCAACAAAAAAACATAAATATGATGCACATTAGTGTAACAAAACATTGCCTCTGTAAACATTTCAATTTTCTCGACCTAACGTGAGCATTATAATATTCAACCACTGCAGAGTACATAAACTTACAGAAACCATTATTAAGCTTCTTAACCAAGTTAAAACTTAAGAATACAAAATGCTTCAAGTGAGATCAACGAAATGGTTTTGTAATTTAAAGAAAAACATTTAATGTTGCCATCTTAGCACTTTTTTAAAAACGTTAAATCAGCAAGCGACTGCTTTTCAGATTGCAAAAATGTTAAATCTTTTTCCATTAATAAGAATATCAATAACCATAATCTTAATAAAGTAACTTATGCCTCATGAAGGCCTTGATGCAACCAGAAAGACATAGTGGGTCAGCATTGGGAGGCTATTAAACACACACATACAGCATTGGGGTTCGCTCTTCAAACTGGTTTCTTTTTCCATATACAAGTTGGCTCGTGAAACAATTCTGTGACATGTAATTTGCAATGCCTTTCCCACAGCTCTACACACATAATGACATGACTGTTAGTACGAGAAAGACCCAACTCAGAGATCATTGACCCACTGTCGGACACATAGTCAGTGTACAGAGTCTGTCCACTTGGGTGAAATAGCTTTGATCCATCACCACATTACAAAACAAGATTATAGCCTGTTGTTGATGTTGTTCTTGTTTGTCACCATGGTCAACGAAGGTTAGATACACCACTGTTGTGGGAGAGCCGTAGCAGGGGATATTGCAGTTAATTGAATAGTCTTCTTTACATATCTGTACAGACTATAGCCTTTAACAGTGAAAAAAAGGATTCTGCCCAAAGTGGGTTTCCGTCATGAACACCGTCAGACGAGAGCTGTAGAATCACAATGGTCAGGTCACCTGTGTTCTGGCTCCTGGTGACCAGACTGCTCTCCTCTGATTTGAAACAAGTTGTTTTGTATTTTATTGCCTTCCATTGATTGATAAGCTGACATTGCACAAGATGGACAAATGTACCGTGCTCAAGACGACTTAGCTAAGCGTGGTCATGTTGTTTACAGTTACACTAAGGACTAAGCCCTGTTGGTGAATAAGGCTGATTAGGCTACTGTGAGCATACTGGCTCCACAGAAAACTACTATAGCCTAGCATCGTCTCAACTCAGAGCTGCTCCCTCTCCAGCTCTGATGCACTTTAAAACATTGAGTTTCTGAAAGGAAAATCAACATCTTTAATAGCGGAGCCTTCATTTAGTATTCACTTGTGTTACTTTGAAATTGAACATCGAAATCAATCACTTGAGACAAGGAACACAAATAAAAGTCTCATGCCTTTGACCACCACACAGTATACTTCTTTCTACATTCTTGACACTTAGTGCACTGCATTCATGAAAAGATACAAATGAAATATCAAAAGAACAATAAAACACTGTTTTGTTCTATCCACTGACTAGGAGTCCATTGAGTTGTGCTGACCATGTGTAACCTTTCTGCTACAAAAACGTACATCAACACCCCTCCTCTCTCATCTATTGGCCCCTTTAAAACCAACCAACCAACCACACACACACACACACACAAAATACTATCACCTTACCCTTCTCCTCCACTCTCTTTTATTATATCTGTCTATTCACATCCGGACCATGTCCTCCATCCTGGACCCTCTGATGGTCCAAGCCAGATCACCGAGGGATCCACTCCCATGACCACTGAAACTATGGATGAGATTAAATGACATTTTATTATACATAGACATGGTTTCCTTTTCTAACCCACCCACTCTCTCTAACTCCTAAAACACTTCAATGTGTTGTGGGTTGGAATAAAATCAAGCAAACTGGAGACTGTGCAAATGTGATTTTAGAAAATAAGGTAAAAGAAATATTAACTCCACATAGTTTCACTTTTTTTAGGGAATTTATAATAAAAAATACTAGTCTGAAGTCCATCCGGATAAAATCATTTTCTTTGACCGCGCCCATTAAAATACTGTAGCTGTCTTAACTCTATCAACACACAGTCCAGCTGAGTCCTCTCAGATACTACCAGATTTACGGTAAAACGCCTTGGACCCTTCCACCTTCTGTCATCATGGCATCGAACAAATTGGCTCCCTTGCTCGGCTTCTCTACTCCCGCCTCCTCCATGACTGACAGCTTCAACCCCCTCCGCCCCCTTGCAGTCAGCAATCATTGTACCAAACAGAAATACATTTACATACACTACTGTAGCATTAACACTGTATGCTCCACCCCTGCTCCTCCCTCGCTAAGGAAAAGGGTGGGGTGGAAGGGGGTTCCTGAAATACGAGCAGAAGATGCAGAGAGTAGTTAGTAAACTTCAAGCCCACAGCACAGTCAGTTACTAGGAACGACACACACAGAGGTCACAGGTGTTCAGGGCAACGACCCCGCACAGACGTGTCCACAATCAGTTGAGCACCACAGCGGGGCAAACCGTTCCCCCTTTTATTTTTGTTGTTTTATAATCAATTAACTTAATTTTGAACAATTCTCATATCTGGTATTCACGGCTGGGGAGACGGCATCTGGATGTTGTATGTATCCTCAATATAACATGATGCTCCGGGTCGAAGGTCGTAGCTAAGACGGAGATGGTTGGCTTTTGTCCGTTGGCATCACTGAACGTTGGGTAAAACGCGGTTGGTTGGTTTCCAGTGTAGAGGGGGCATGGTCTTTCTCTACCAGCTGAGCAGAGAGGTACGCCCCAGGGTCATAAAGTACACCTGGCTGGCTCCTCCGGACCGCACCGAGGCAAAGAACACCTGCGGATGGAAACACACACAAACACGTCAATAAATAACTAAACTAATCAGTGACACATCATCAGTGATACATCATAAAGGTAGGGGTGAACTTCTTACACAGAGATGCATACGACCATCATGTTTTTCTGATTGAGTCATTTACAATCACTGATCCATTGTAACAAAGGAAATCAAGACGTGTGTCGTAGTGTTAATACTTCGTACACAATGTGTAATGGCGGATGGTTGTAAAGTCCATAGAGGTGTGCTCAGGTGTTCCGCAAGGTTCTATTTTGGGCCCACTGTTTTTCATTTTGTATATCAACAACATTGGGGATCTTATTGAAACAGCGGATGTTAGTTTTTATGCAGATGACACTGTTCTTTATTCAAGTGGTAGTAGTTTATCTTTGGCTTTTGAAAATGCTCAAAGAGCATTTAACATCATACAACAGAATCCAGAATACCATTTGAATGGTATTTTCAAATGCCAGGCATGTTACTAATCATGTCATTGCTACATTGGCTGGACATACTATAGAGCAAGTTAAAGTGTACAAATATTTGGGTGTGTGGGTTGATGATAAGTGTATCATGCAGCCCTCAAGTTCATTACAAATCAAAAATGTCTAACACATCATTGTGATCTCTACAGCGCTGTTGGCTGGTCATCATTGACCTGGCGTAGGCTTAAAGACTGGTATACACTGATTTATAAGACCATATTGGGTAAAATACAATTTTATCTCTGTTCTTTTTTAGTCAGGTCAGTAAACAAATATCTATTACTGTCCCATTCTCATTTGCTTCTAACAATACCAAAAATTAGAACAGGTCATGGTAGAAATAGTTTTAGTTACTTAGCTCCGTGGTCCTGGAATTCTCTCCTGAACATTTAAAAATTTGATGATCTAGTTCCGTTGGTGGAGTTTAAACACTTGATCGATGTATATATCATAGAAGAGTGTAATTGTTTTTAGGCCAGCTGTTTTTAGTCGACTTTCGTGTTTTTAACGTAAAAAAAAATATTGTACTGTATGTGTGTTTATAGTTTTGTTTAATGTTGTGTTGGTGTATGTAAGTTGTTTAGTTGAAACATTGTTCCCCCTGCTGCTATTGGACCAGGTCTCTCTTGGAAAAGAGATGTTATCTCAATGAGAAAAACCTGTATAAATAAAAGGTAAAAAATGAATCATAGGAAAACAATAGTGACAACCACGCAGAGAATTCCTGTATAAGCAGTCAGTAATACAACCCCAAACAATGTATGTTAAAGCCCTAGCTATATCAAACATCAAGAAGTCTAACAACTTCCCGAAAGTATATACACTATAATACAAAGGTATGTGGACACTCCTTCAAATGAGTGGATTCAGCTTAAAAAATAAAAATGCGGGCCTGGATGGCGCAGTGGTTAAGGGCGCTGTACTGCAGCGCCAGCTGTGCCATCAGAGTCCCTGGGTTCGCGTCCAGGCTCTTTCGTAACCGGCCGTGACCGGGAGGTCCGTGGGGCGGCGCACAATTGGCCTAGCGTCGTCCGGGTTAGGGAGGGATTGGTCGGTAGGGATCTCCTTGTCTCATCGCGCAGAGACTCCTGTGGCGGGCCGGGCGCAGTGCGCGCTAGCCAAGGTTGCCAGGTGCACGGTGTAGCCTCCGACACATTTGTGCGGCTGGCTTCCGGGTTGGATGCGCGCTGTGTTAAGAAGCAGTACGGCTGGATGGGTTGTGTATCGGAGGACGCATGCCATTCAGCCTTTGTCTCTCCCGAGCCCGTACGGGAGTTGTAGCAATGAGACATGATAGTAGCTACTACAACAATTGGATACCATGAAATTGGGGAGAAAAAGGGGTAAAATTCAAAAAAAAATAATAATAATCCCCAATTTAGTGGTATCCAATTGTTAGTAGTTACTATCTTGTCTCATCGCTACAACTCCCGTACGGGCTTGGGAGAGACGAAGGTCGAAAGCCATGCGTCCTCCGAAACACAACCAACCAAGAAACACAGCGCGCATCCAACCCGGAAGCCAGCTGCACCAATGTGTCGGAGGAAACACCTTTACCTGGCTACCTGGTTAGCGTGCACTGCGCCCGGCCCGCCACAGGAGTCGGAATTCAGCTATTTCAACCACACCCATTGCTGACAGGTGTACAAAATCGAGCACCCAGCCACACAATCTCCATAGACAAACATTGGCAGTATAATTTTTCAACAGGACAATGACCCAGAACACACCTCCAGGTTGTGTAAGGGCTATGACCAAGAAGGAGAGCGATGGTGCTGCATCAGATGACCTGGCCTCCACAATCACCCAACCTCAACCCAATTGAGATGGTTTGGATGAGTTGAACCCCAGAGTGAAGGAAACGTAGTCAACAAGTGCTCAGCATATGTGGGAACTTCTTCTAGACTGTTGGAAAGGCATTCCTCATGAAGCTGGTTGAGAGTATGCAAAGCTGTCATCAAGGAAAAGGGTGGCTACTTTGAAGAATCTAAAATATATTTAGATTTGTTTAACAATTTCTTTGGTTAGTACATGATTCCATGTGTGTGATTTCATAGTTTTGATGTCTTCACTATTATTCTACAATGTAGAAAATAATAAAAAAAATTAAGAAAAACCCTTGAATGAGTAGGTATGTCCAAACTTTTGACTGTTAATGTAAATTAGAGTAGCATGGCAGAGACACTGGAGAAAAACACACAAGCCTGACTGACATCCAAGCCTGCAGGAAACGGACTGTACATCACAACATTGTCCCCACAACGCTGGATTAATGTAATGGGAACATCTGGAAAATTAAATATTGCAAGTGTATTAAAATGAAGTGAAATCAATTCATTAGGCCCTAATCTATGGATTTCACATGACTGGGCATACAGATATACAGTGCCTTGCGAAAGTATTCGGCCCCCTTGAACTTTGCGACCTTTTGCCACATTTCAGGCTTCAAACATAAAGATATAAAACTGTATTTTTTTGTGAAGAATCAACAACAAGTGGGACACAATCATGAAGTGGAACAACATTTATTGGATATTTCAAACTTTTTTAACAAATCAAAAACTGAAAAATTGGGCGTGCAAAATTATTCAGCCCCTTTACTTTCAGTGCAGCAAACTCTCTCCAGAAGTTCAGTGAGGATCTCTGAATGATCCAATGTTGACCTAAATGACTAATGATGATAAATACAATCCACCTGTGTGTAATCAAGTCTCCGTATAAATGCACCTGCACTGTGATAGTCTCAGAGGTCCGTTAAAAGCGCAGAGAGCATCATGAAAAACCAGGAACACACCAGGCAGGTCCGAGATACTGTTGTGAAGAAGTTTAAAGTCGGATTTGGATACAAAAAGATTTCCCAAGCTTTAAACATCCCAAAGAGCACTGTGCAAGCGATAATATTGAAATGGAAGGAGTATCAGACCACTGCAAATCTACCAAGACCTGGCCGTCCCTCTAAACTTTCAGCTCATACAAGGAGAAGACTGATCAGAGATGCAGCCAAGAGGCCCATGATCACTCTGGATGAACTGCAGAGATCTACAGCTGAGGTGGGAGACTCTGTCCATAGGACAACAATCAGTCATATATTGCACAAATCTGGCCTTTATGGAAGAGTGGCAAGAAGAAAGCCATTTCTTAAAGATATCCATAAAAAGTGTTGTTTAAAGTTTGCCACAAGCCACCTGGGGGAGACACCAAACATGTGGAAGAAGGTGCTCTGGTCAGATGAATCCAAAATTGAACTTTTTGGCAACAATGCAAAACGTTATGTTTGGCAACACAGCAACACAGCTGAACACACCATCCCCACTGTCAAACATGGTGGTGGCAGCATCATGGTTTGGGCCTGCTTTTCTTCAGCAGGGACAGGGAATATGGTTAAAATTGATGGGAAGATGGATGGAGCCAAATACAGGACCATTCTGGAAGAAAACCTGATGGAGTCTGCAAAAGATGTGTCTTCCAACAAGACAATAATCCAAAACATAAAGAAAAATCTACAATGGAATGGTTCAAAAATAAACATATCCAGGTGTTAGAATGGCCAAGTCAAAGTCCAGACCTGAATCCAATCGAGAATCTGTGGAGAGAACTGAAAACTGCTGTTCACAAATGCTCTCCATCCAACCTCACTGAGCTCGAGCTGTTTTGCAAGGAGGAATGGGAAAAAATTTCAGTCTCTCGATGTGCAAAACTGATAGACACATACCCCAAGCGACTTACAGCTGTAATCGCAACAAAAGGTGGCGCTACAAAGTATTAACTTAAGGGGGCTGAATAATTTTGCACGCCCAATTTTTCAGTTTTTGATTTGTTAAAAAAGTTTGAAATATCCAATAAATGTCGTTCCACTTCATGATTGTGTCCCACTTGTTGTTGATTCTTCACAAAAAAATACAGTTTTATATCTTTATGTTTGAAGCCTGAAATGTGGCTAAAGGTCGCAAAGTTCAAGGGGGCTGAATACTTTCGCAAGGCACTGTATATCTGATGGTCACAGATACCTTAAAAAAAAGTGGGCCTCAATCTCGTCGCAGTATTTTTTGTGCATTTAAATTGCCAATAGATAAAACGCTAGTGTGTTCATTGTCCCCAGTTTATGCCTGCCCATACCATAACCCCACCGCCACCATGGGGCACTCTGTTCACAAACCGCTCGCCCACAAGACACCATATACATGGTCTGCGGTTGGGAGGCCAGTTGGGCGTACTGCCAAATTCTCTAAAACTACGTTGGAGGTGGCTTATGTTGGGGAATGAACATTCAATTCAAAGCTCAGGCGGACATTCCTGCAGTCAGCATGCCAATTGCACACTCACTCAAAAATGTAGAAATCTGTTGCATTGTGTTGTGTGACAAAACGGCACATTTTAGAGTGGCCTTTTATTGTCCCCAACACAAGATGCACCTGTGTAATGATCATGCTGTTTAATCAGCTTATTGATATGCCACACCTGTCAGGTGGATGGCTTATCTTGGCAAAGGAGAAATGCTCATAACAGGAATGTAAACAAATTTGTGCACAAAATTTGAGAGAAATACGCTTTTCGTGCGTGTGGAATATTTCTGAGATATTTTATTTCAGTTCATGAAACATGGGACCAACACTTTACATGTTGAGTTTATATTTTTGTTAAGTGTAGTATTTGGTGATTCTCAGAAACACTATATTGGGCTCCCGAGTGGCGCAGCGGTCTAAGGCTACAGACACCCTGGTTCGAATACAGGCTGTATCACAACCGGCTATGATTGTCCAATAGGGCAGTCCCATAGGGCAGTGCACAATTGGCCCAGTGTTGCCTGGGTTTGGCCGGTGTAGGCCGTCATTGTAAATAAGAATTGTGCGACTTGCCTAGTTAAATAAAAGCTACAAAAATATTAATTTCTACCAGATAAAGAAACTGAAAATTATATTGGGATTTTATAACTAACCAATGAGTGCCTTGGAGTTTTTTCAACCTCACATAATGTCTGTACATCTTTCCCATTATTGAGAGACTATAGGAAATGGGGAAACTACGGCTAGACTAGCTCTCTCCACCAGTTTAGCTGCTTCTGCTTTGTGGTTGGTCCCACTCATCTAACATACTAGCTAGTTCAGCTCTTAATTGGTGTGTATAACAGAAATCCAACAGAGGCTAAAAGGTTCCCGAACATGAAATACAAAAAAGGCACCAAAAACCTTATTTTGCCATTCTTAATGAAGCAGGGGGGGTATAGTTGGTGTATAGCTGTGCATTACTTTGCCTACTCCACTAGTTAACAAAGGAGAGTGAAGGGTCAGAAACTAGCTTTGATGGCCACTTTAGCCTAATTGCTGTCTGTCTAAAAATACCCTGTGTTTCAATGGAATGATTGATCGATTGATACTCAGTGAATGGGGTGCCGAGTCTGCTTGGGACACAGGATGAGTCAGCGCTTTGTGACACACAAACAGGAGACGGAGCTCTGAGAGGGACAGAGTTATTAGTGTAAACAGCCATCAACCTAGGTAATTACCTCCAAATGTATGTGTGGTGTGTGTGGTGTGTGTGTGTGTGTGTGTACGTGCCAGGGTTTCCGTTAGGAAAATGTGGCGCCGGACATTTGACAGGCAGCATTTTAATTTACCGGACATTTGAGAAATTTACCGGACCCATACGCATTGGTGTGTAACCTGATTAGGGCGTCCACCCACGGGGCTCAGAATGACAGAAATCACATTTAGGTTATGGTAATTCATCATAACAGAACATGCAAGTCGAGGATGCAACGATGTGCAGTCCTTACTGAATTCTTATGTGCACTTTGAACATTAGAATAACATATTTACTTTTCCACAGCCAACAAGATGAGTAACGAACAGCAAAATCACTAGCCTATGTCAATCTACTATACTAGAAACGTTTAGGCTACCGATTCTATTGGTCAGCTGGTCGAGAAAGAAATAGCCTATTCAAAACAGACTCTGGGACAGTTGTGGGACGGTAGATCCCAAATTCATACAACCAGTAGGTCTAAGTTACATTTTTGAATGTATTTATCTGATTTTCCATTTTTTTGTATCAGACAAAAGCCGGTTATTACCGTCTTAAGGAAACACTGGTTTGTGTATGTGTCTAGGGGTCTAACCTTGTCATTTCTCTCACACAGGAACTTGAGTCTCTGGGCTCTCTTGTGCATGAAGACCCCGTCCAGGTGTCCGGTCTCCACAGACCTGATCTCTATGGCCTTCTCCCCCCAGCCCATAATCTGGTTAGAACGTATGTAGGCTACATAGAAAGACAAAGAGTGGGACAGGGGGGTGAGTGGCTGGTATGACAACCGAGTTAACATGTTCAAACATTTAATTTAAGGACCTATTGTATGAGTGTGTATGTGTATTTGTACGTGTGTGTGTCTCCACCTACCCACAGAAGTGGGCATCTCGCCCCACTGCAGCACCACGTCCTTGGTGATGCGTCCATAGGTGTTGACATAGACACCCTCGTCCTCGTAACACACTAGCAGCTCAATGCCATCTGTGTTGGGCAGGATGATGATGGCATGGGACTGGATACTGGTCTGGATCTACAGAGGGAGACAGAGGGAGAAGGGAGAGAGAAAGACGGGGAACCATGTTAATTCAATCATGTTAATTCAATAGTGAAGTTATCCATGGAAAAATAGAGGAAGAAAAGAAGGGGATGAGGGAGGAGAGGATACACAGACACTAGTGTTTATTTTACATGGGTGGGCAGGTAGATGTCGTAGACTGCCCCCGAGTCCACGTCAACGGCATGAAATCCGTTACTGGAGCCATAGATGACCTTTAATCTCTGACCTTCCTCCACCGTCAGGTCAACCAGCAGGGGCTTATGCACCAGGTCACCAAACGACTGCAGGGGTCAACCAAGGGGCAAAGGTCATTCACATACAGCAGTGTGTGTCATTGTAAGATTGTCATAACAATTCACAATAGCTGCATAACTGATTGAATAGATGGAAGTGACTCGCTCCCATAGGCATCTTAGGTTTCCTTAATGTTCACCTTGAAAGCCATGAACTTGTGGTAGGGCTTCGGTGCCCATGCATAGACCTCCACCGAGTTCTTCAGGGCCAGAACCAAAAACTTGATCCTCTCGTATTTCACTGGGAAATAAAACAGTTGGGATACATGAGGAAGATGAGGAGCCAACTGACAGGGTTAATTCAGAGCATCCTCAAGACTTTTAAATGACAGTATCAAAATCAAATTTAATTTGCCACGTGCTAAATGCAACCTTACTGTGAAATGTGTGCAAGCAATGCAATTTTAAGGTAATTTGATTAATTGTTCAGCAGACTTGTTTTTAAGTTCTCAGTCCCAGTACTATTATTAGTAGGAAATGTAATTCTACCAAAATACTTTTAGCTGACATAATATTACAGTCTTATTATCTTACTCAGAGAAGTGACAGAATTGGGACATGGAGTTCGCTGGGTAGACCGAGGGTATTTCATATTAGGAAGCAGTTGTGTACTTTCCCACAAAAAAAAGTATATACGATTCTAAGGCTTAAACTCATGGGCAGAACATAGATGGCCTGACCGACAGCTGACAGAGAGGCAGGGTTTCCAACAGCAAATTCAGGACTTTGCCCTGTGACATCACTAATCTGGGGAGATGGAACGTGAGACAGAACATTCTGGTCTCGTCTCTTCCAGGAAGTTCATGTACCTATCATTACAAAACTCTGGACTTTCTCTTCCATGTTGCAGTCATGACATGACGTGCTGTGCCAGTGTATTATGTACCCTACTCTGGCTGTCTTTCAGATAGTGATTCTAACATAGTGGATGAAGACCAACTGAGATAAAACATTGTTTGGTTCATTTGGAGGGTCATATGAAAAATCAACAGGTCTTTGGTGGTTCGTAAACATGTTGTGCAGACATGACCATAACATCAATTTCTATGAAAAAACGGTCCTAAAAAAAATGCATTTTCTCCCCACATCATAACATCCCATCCTTTTAACCCTACTGGCCAGATGCATGTTGAAGATGGAACGTACCAACTTTGTAGTGCACAGCGCCCTCCAGGTCTCCCACAGTGACCCAGCCCTGTTTCTTCTCCACCTCAGGGTCGTTGTGCAGGATCTTGTTCCTCAGCCAGGACAGATAGTAAACACGCAGCTTGTTCTTCTTGCCTGCACGAGACAGGGTCAGACAAGGGGAATAGTCAAGGGTCTGGGTACCTACAATGCACCTACGATACAGTATCTAAATGTAATGGCACAGGGGTGAAGTTTCCCTTAGGTACAGATCTAGGATCAGCTTCCGCTCTCCAAATCTACCATTAGTGTGGGCCAAACTGACCCAAGATCAGTGTGTAGGGGGACCTTCATCCTACTTCCATATAATGGGTGGAGAGAGGTTGTTTTATTGTACAAACTTATTGCAATGAATGGAGGTACACAATATATACAAAAACTGTGTGGACACCCCTTCAAATTAGTGGATTCCGCTATTTCAGCCACACCCGTTGCTGACAGGTGTAGAAAACCGTGTACACAGCCATGCAATCTCCATAGACAAATATTGGCAGTAGAATGGCCTTACTGAAGAGCTCAGTGACTTTCAATTTGGCACCGTCATAGGATGCCACCTTTCCAACTAGTCAAATTGACAGGCGTCGGCTGGAGTGGTGTAAAGCTTACCGCTATTGGACTCTTGAGCAGTGGAAACGTGTTCTCTGGAGTGATGAATCACGCTTCACCATCTGGCAGTCCAACAGACGAATCGAAGTTTAGCGGATGCCAGGAAAATGCTACCTACCTGCCCGAATGCGTAGCACCAACTGTCAAGTTTAGTGGAGGAATAATGGCCTGGGGCTGTTTTCCATGGTTCGGGCTAAGCCCCTTAGTTTCAGTGAAGGGAAATCTTAACACTACAGCATACAGTGACATTCTAGATGGTTCTGTGCTTCCAACTTTGTGGCAACAGTTTGTGGAAGGCCCTTTCCTGTTTCAGTATGACAATGCCCCTGTGCACAAAGCTTGGTCCATACAGATTTTTTTTGTTGAGATCGGTGTGGAAGAACTTGACTTGCCTGCACAGAACCATGACCTCAACCCCATCGAACACCTTTAGGATTAATTGGAATGCCGACTGCAAGCCTGACCTAATCGCCCAACATCGGTTCCCAACCTCACTAATGCTCGAGGCTGAATGGATGCAAGTCCCTGCAGCAATGTTTGAATTAGAGAATTGAATTATTTGTTTCAATTGTGATTGACATTATGGATACTAGAACAGAGGAACTGACAGGGTCTGTATTTTTGCACAACCTGTACTGTATATATTTGACAACACGTTGCAACATAATGGAAAACTGTGTTTGTGAATGTACATTGAGGTTGTGGAAATTTTAGAAGACAAATAACATTTTCGGTGAATTGACCAACAAGTCGTCACACACAACTTTCATATTCATCTACTGAGAATGATGCAGTACAACGACAATGGCTTGAAGGATAAAACGTAAGTATTTCTATCTACGCTAAAAATGGAAGAAGCAACGTCAAGTTATCTCCACGTCTCATGAGCATGGACCCGTTTTTTCCTTCATTGCAATATGACATCAAACTGACAGATGACACTGCAATCAGACTGCAATCAGTGTTTCCATCATGGAAATCTTTGTGTGTGTATGTGTGTGTGTGTGTGTGTGTGTCAGTGGACATGCAATACATGTATACATTGTGTGCACAACACATTATGAACACCTGCTCTTTCCATGACACCAGGTGAATCCAGGTGAAAAAGATAGGATCCCTTATTGATGTCACCTGTTAAATCCATTTCAATCAGTGTAGATGAAGGGGAGAAGACAGGTTTAAGAAGGATTTAAGCCTTGAGACAATTGAGACATGGATTGTGCATGTGCCATTCAGAGGGTGATTGGGCAAGACAAAAGGCACACCGGTTTGCATCAACAACTTCAACGCTGCTGGGTTTTTCACACTCAACAGTTTCCCGTGTGTATCAAGAATGGTCCACCAGCCAACTTGACAGAGCTGTGGGAAGCGTTGGATTTAACATGTTCTTAACGTTTTGGACACTCAGTGTATGACGTCCTACACTAACTGGCCATTTACTCAATTTCCTCTGTTGTGACATCCGACGCAACACTGTGTGACACAGACCAGCGAGCGTTGGATGGTTGCTACAGTCAATTATGTGACCACAGCACAGGAAAGAGAAGCAGGAACCTACAGTCAGACACTATGTCTGCTTTGCACGAACGGTCTCAGAGAGATCACTTAGACCCCTTACATCTGTGTGCATGTCTGTTTTTCCATCAATCAATCAAATGTATTTATAAAGCCCTTTTTACATCAGCAGACGCCACAAGTGCTTATACAGAAACCCAGCCTAAAACCCCAGATATAGAAGCAGGGTGGCTAGGAAAAACTCCCTAGAAAGGCCAGAACCTAGGAAGAAACCTAGAGAGGAACCAGGCTATGAGGGGTGGCCAGTCCTCTTCTGGCTGTGCCGGGTGGAGATTATAACAGAACATGGCCAAAATGTTCAAACGTTCATAGATGACCAGCAGGATCAAATAATAATAATCACAGTGGTTGTAGAGGGTGCAACAGGTCAGCACCTCGGGAGAAATGTCAGTTGGCTTTTCATAGCCGAGCATTCAGAGTCGAGACAGGTGCGGAAGAGAGAGTCGAAAACAGCAGGTCAGGAATAAGGTAGCACGTCCGATGAACAGGTCAGGGTACCATAGCCGCAGGCAGAACGGTTAAAACTGGAGCAGCAGCACAACCAGGTGGACTGGGGACAGCAAGGAGTCATCAGGACAGATAGTCCTGAGGCATGGTCCCAGGGCTTAGGTCCTCCGGGAGAGGAGAGAGAGAATTAAAGGGAGCATACTTAAATTCACACAGGACACCGGATAAGACAGGATAATTACTACATCAGATATAACAGACTGACCCTAGCCCTCCAACACCTAAACTATTGCAGCATAGATACTGGAGGCTGAGACAGGAGGGGTCGGGAGACACTGTGGCCCTGTCCAATGATACCCTCGGAAAGGGCCAACCAGGCAGGATATAACCCCATCCACTTTTCCGAAGCACAGCCCCCACACCACTAGAGGGATATCCGCAAACCACCAACTTACTACCCTGAGACAAGGCTGAGTACAGCCCACGAAGATCTCCCCCACGGTACAAACACGAGGGGGGCCGCCAACCCGGACAGGAAGATCACGTCAGTGACTCAACCCACTCAAGTGACGCACCCCTCCTAGGGACGGCATGGAAGAGCACCAGTAAGCCAGTGACTCACCCCTCGTAATAGGGTTAGAGGCAGAGAATCCAAGTGGAGAGAGGGGATCCGGCCAGGCAGAGACCGCAAGGGCGGTTCGTCGCTCCAGTGCTTTTCCGTTCACCTTCGCTCCCCTGGGCCAGACTACACTCAATCATAGGACCTACTGAAGAGATGAGTCTTCAATAAAGACTTAATAAAGGTTGAGACCAAATCTGCGTCTCCCACATGGGCAGGCAGACCATTCCATGAAAATTGAGCTCTATAGGAGAAAGCCCTGCCTCCAGCTGTTTGCTTAGAAATTCTAGGGACAATTAGGAGGCCTGCGTCTTGTGACAGTTGTGTACATGTAGGTATGTACGACAGGACCAAATCGGAAAGATAGATAGGAGCAAGCCCATGTAATGCTTTGTAGGTTAGCAGTAAAACCTTGAAATCAGCCCTAGCCATGTACGTGTAGTAAATGTGTACAATAGTGTGTGTCGCGCACGTGTTTGAATGTCTGTATTCCCATCTATGTATAGTAACTGTGTGTGTGTACCTGATATAGTGACCAGGACGTTGAGTCCCTCTAGTACGTCCATCTGTTGGAAGCGGCGTCGGCTGATTAGGGGGTAGACCTTCCCCTGACCACTACGGTCCAGCAGCATCAGACCACTCTCTGTGCCCACCAGGAGGTTCACTCCTACACACACACAGTTTGGCATTTAGATTGCTGTCACCTGGTAGTGAAGACTAATATTACTGTGATAACTACATAGCAGAGATAATTGTGACCACTCACCCCAGAGTGCTGCACACAGGATCTCAGAGTTAAACCTCTTCTTATACTTGCGGATCTCTGGGGTGTCGCTTTGTGGTCGTGTGTTGACAGGGTTCACATTGACCACGGAGCCTTTACGTGACGGGTCCGCCCTCAGTGCCTCTGCCAGCCTGGCGTCGTTCCCAAAAGCTGCAGAGGACAAGGAAGGGATTCAGTTGGAAATACAAACTGATTATGTATTACTACCATATATATTCAGTTCTGTATATTTAGTATACGTTTCTATAAATGTTCTATATTTAGTATACATCTCTATAACGTTTGTTTGGAATAAACGGGTGTTCTCTGGTGTTGCCTCAGAAACGAACACAAGGTTTGTTGACACTGGAGAGAACCCCTCAGATAATGCTGGTCGCCCAATAAGAGGGCTGGGAGCTGGTGGGAGGGGCTTACCCAGGTTATTGAGAGCGGCGCCGGATGGAGAGACCTGGAGGAGGCGTGGATCAATAAAGGGAGTGAAGGAGGAGGAGGACTTGTGCTTCTGCATGCTGTTGCTGGAAGAATGGCTCTAGAGAAGCAGGTAAATAGAATAACATAT
Organism: Oncorhynchus mykiss; assembly: GCF_057628025.1. NCBI lineage: Eukaryota > Metazoa > Chordata > Actinopteri > Salmoniformes > Salmonidae > Oncorhynchus > Oncorhynchus mykiss. The sequence continues at coordinate 73,813,852 of NC_143024.1, forward strand.
AGACATATATAATCATTATGTCATTGACTTACCAGCCAACTCCTAGACCAAGGCTACAATGGCAGCAGTTTGTGTACGTATAAACATGAAACGCCATTTCCCATAGCTCCATAAATACCACAAAACAAAAAAATAGAAATACAGAACCAAGAAACTGGGGCAGGTGTAAGGAGCATAGAGAAATCAGGTACAGGAAAAACAATTCACAAAATCATACAGTGAATTAAAGAGAAACAGGCAAAAACAAGAAGTATCTATAGTGGTGGGTAAAACAGATGGAATGTTCAGGTAATAACAAAAGTTGAGGAACAAAAACATATCTCAAGGAATGGCTTTTCATGGTCAAATAATTACCTGTGTTTATTCCTGAAATATGCTATGTTGTAGCCTAGTCCAACGAGGGTTTCTGGAATATGTCTTTAATCATCTGTGACTAAAAGCCACAAATAATAATCAAAATGAGCCTCCGAGGAGATGTAAGCCAGCACAAACCTAGTCTAAAAAAAAAAAGTATAAAAAATTATAAATTATGTAAAATGCCCCTGTGACAACAATTTTGGACCCCCTTGTGGCCCCCCTAAATGTGGAGTATGAAATCATTTTTACATAACTAATTTTTGCTATCGTTCTTTTTTTTTAAACATCCGTTACTGACCCCTCAACAGTACAACTGGCCCCAGCTTGGCCCCCCCAGTTGAAATGGTCTAGAACCGCCACTGGAGACAACACCAGATAGAGAGAGAGAAAGAGAGAGAGAAAGAGACCACCACCAGGTGACCAGAGACACCACCACTAGGTGGCCAGAGACACCACCACTAGGTGTCCAGAGAGAGAGAGAGAGAGAGAGACAACACCACCAGGTGGCCAGAGACAGAGAGAGCACCACCAGATGCAACCAGTTCCTAACAGACCCAGGCCTGAGGGAGGACCATGGGCCAGAAGGAGGCTAAGAGGGACATACCTCCAGTAGCATGCTGAGCTTGTCCAGGGGGCTCTGGGGGGACATTGACATGGTGGGGCTGGTCAGGCTGGAGGAGGAGGGGGAGGAGGAGGCAGAGGAGGAGGGGGAGTGGTGGCTCTGCTGGATCAGGTCAGGCAGGAGGTGAATGCGGCCTGCAAAGCCATTTCTCTCCTGGTGGCCTTGGAGAACGGGGTGGCCCTGGAGGGCAGGGTGAATTAGCCCGGGGCTGGGGACAAAGCCAAGGACAGGGCCTTGACCAGGGCTGGGGACAGGTCGCTTTTTGCTGTCACCTGCACTCTGGAAGTAAGAACAGGGGCACACTTTGGGTCTAAGTTTATTTCCCTGAGGAGGAGGGATTCTATTGGCTACTTGTGTTAAGGGAAGGCTAGTCTACTGAAGTAGTCTACTGAAGCTACAGTCTACTACTGTAAGAGACTTCAGACTCATTCATTTGGGGATTAAGTAAAAGAGAATTGTCAATAACAGAGACCAACAGTGTAATTTTACTCTATATTATTTCTAGGACTTTAGGACTTTATTGGAGGCATTTTATGATGTTCAATCTGTTGCAGGACTATGCTGTCGTCCAATGGGAGAACCAGTGGTTAATACTGGGAGTGGGTGCATTTCTTCAGGTTAACAAAGCCCTTTCCATTCTAACCCTGACCCATTGGCTTCACCAGCAACACAAAGTAAACAATGAGAGAACAAATAACAAAGCAAGGTCCAACACAATATTAAACACAGTGGATAAACCATAAAAGGACAAATGAGTGAAATATCACAATAAAATAACTAAAAGGGTTTACAGTGTGTGACTGATATGTTGTTATAAGAGAGGTGGATGGGGTGGCCTGGGTGTTGGCCTTACCGGTCTGACGATCAGAGTGCCATCTTTACAGGGTGTGGTTTTAGCGTCACTCTCGCCCTCCTCGTGAACGATCATAGTCTTCACAGACTCCGTCTCCCCGTTGCTCAGCCTCGAAGAGCTGGAGGTGGCATAAACAGAGAATCAGGAAGAGATTGTTCTAATCACATTCATTTTCCTTCACACGCTCAAATGTCATTGCAATATGATGTCATTGTGAGTAGGGATAGGGTTGGGGTTTAGGTACAGTTCCTCCAATACGTACACAGCCCGAGAGTCCTCTGGTCCTGAGGTAGACTCCTCCCCACCCTCCTGGTCCACCTCTTCATCATCATCCTCATCTGTGGTGCCCGACTCTTCACTGGATGAGGAGTAGTCCGTCACCTTGTGGGGGCGTGGAACGTCCTCCACTGCACGCAGCTCTTTGGCCAGTGCCGTCAGGTCCTAGAAAGAAGGGTGGGGGTCAGAGGTTAGAGGTCAAATTCGGTTTCCTTCCCCTTCTCTCTCTCTTTCAGTCTCTCTCTCTCTCTCTCTTTTAGCTCTCGTTTTCCGGGTTGTGGATTTGTTGCCGTGTCATTCGCAGGGTTAAATGCAGGAGACAGGATGCAGGAAGCTGCTTGGGGAGGAAGTGAAGTCACAGGTGCTCCAGCAAATGAGGAGTGGGCCAGTGAGTAGCAAATCCAACAGGAGATTTAACTAGGCAAGTCAGTTAAGAACAAATCCTTATTTTCAATGATGGCCTAGGAACAGTGGGTTAACTGTCTTGTTCAGGGGCAAAACAACAGATTTTTACCTTGTCAGCTCGGGGTACCCACTAGGGTACCTGCCGCCACATGAGTAATAACACACTGCTGCCATAATTCCAATCTGTCTACAAGGCTGGAAGAGGTTAGTGAGTCATCAGATGACAAGACCAGACCCGAGCATACAAGGAAGGAAGGGGCTGCAAGCATGAGAGAGATAGAATGATCCAATAGAAAGAAATATAAGAAGTATGGGGGAGGAGATGTTAAAAGGAGCATGAGTAAAATAGCACCAATCAGGAGAGAGGCAAGTCATTAGTACAGAACCCTTCAGCCAATGAGATTGTCAGTACAAACACACACTATTTCACTCTAGCTTACCATTTCCCCCTACAGAATTCACATGAGTACCAGTAATCCACAGCGCAAAGGGCGAAACACACAAAGAACTATGTCAGATCATTGTAAAACCATCATTCCCACTCAAAACTGTTATTTCCACCGCTTTTTGAATTGTCACAACACCTGGTCTCGTTCAACACCAGTTAGTACACTAGCTAGTACACTAGTCAGCTAGTCCAATAGTTTTACGGGGGTAAGATCTCACCACCGGTTGGTTAGGTCTGACCAATTCCTTCCTCTCCTCTGGGGTTTTCCCAGCATGCTCTGGGCGCTGAAGGGGAGAACCCTCAGACTTTGATGAGGCTGAGAGGGGGACAGCGGGGATACCGGTCAGTAAACTAAAGAGCTATGTGCAGATTTTTTTGTAGTGTATTCAATGGCTAATGTACTCTAATGAATCATATACTGTAATCCAATGCTGCAATGTTGTGCTAAATGTATTATCATTTGATTACCAATAATTGGGTACTTTGTATACAATAGTTATGTGTGTGTGTCTTGAGAGTGTGCATGTGAGAAACTCCTCATGAGACTATGCATGTGTGTGCGCGTGTGTGTGTATCAGGGGAACATAAGACTCACAGCGGGCTCTGAATCTCTCCCCTGAGCCGCTGTGAGAGCTGGAGTTACTGGAGCCAGAGGAACTGCCAGTACTACCACTACTACCACTGCCTGGCCTGGAGACCAGCTTCTCCACCCGCTCCCACAGCAGACGCGGCTCCGCTGCAGCACTGTGGAGAGAGATTATAGACACACATACTTTACATATAAGCAAAATATATACAATACCAGTCAAAAGTTTGGACACGCCTACTCATTCAAGGGTTTTAAGTTATTTTGACTATTTTCTACATTGTAGTATAATGGTAAAGACGTCAAAACAATGAAATGGCACATTTGGAATCATGTAGTAACCAAAAAAAGTGTTAAACAAATCAAAATATCTCTTATATTTTAAACTCTTGAAAGTAGCCACCCTTTGCCTTGATGACAGCTTTCACACTCTTGGCATTCTCTCAACCAGCTTCATCTGGAATGCTTTTCCAACAGTCTTGAAGGAGATCCCACCAATGCTGAGCACTTGTTGGCTGCTTTTCCGTCACTCTGCGGTCCAACTCATTGTTGAAAAACAAATGATAGTCCGGCTAAGCACAAACCAGATGGGATGGCGTATCGCTGCAGAATGCCTTGAATTCAAATAAATCACCAACAATGTCACCAGCAAAGCACCCCCACACCTCCTCCTCCATGCTTCACAGTGGGAACCACACATGCGGAGATCATCCGTTCACCTACTCTGCGTCTCAAAAAGACACGGCGGTTGGAACCAAAAATCTCTCATTTGGACTCATCAAACCAAAGGACAGGTTTCAACCAGTCTGATGTCTATTGCTCGTGTTTCTTGACCCAAGCAAGTCTCTTCTTATCGGTGTCCTTTAGTATTGGTTTCTTTGCAGCAATTCAACCATGATGACCTGATTCACACAGTCTCCTCTGAACAGTTGATGTTGAGATGTGTCTGTTACTTGAACTCTCTGAAGTATTTATTTTGGCTGCAATCTGAGGTGCAGTTAACTCTAATGAACTTATCCTCTGCAGTAGAGGTAACTCTGGGTCTTCCTTTCCTGTGGTGGTCCTCTTGAGAGCCAGTTTCCTCATAGAGCTTGATGGGTTTTGCGACTGCACTTGAAGAAACTTTCAAAGTTTTACTGACCTTCATGTCTTAAAGTTTTGATGGACTGTCGTTTCTCTTTGCTTATTTGAACTGTTCTTGCCATAATATGGACTTAGTCTTTAACCAAATAGGGCTATTCTCTGTATACCACCCCTACCTTGTCACAACACAACTGATTGGCTCAAACGCATTAAGGAGGAAAGAAATTTCACAAATTAACAATTAACAAAAGCACACCTGTTAATTGAAATGCATTCCAGGTGACTATCTCATGAAGCTGGTTGAGAGAATGTCAAGAGTGTGCAGATCTGTTATCAAGGCAAAGTGGTGGCTACTTTGAAGAATGTCAAATCTCAAATATATTTTATTTGGTTACTACCTAATTCCATATGTGTTATTTCATAGTTTTGATGTCTTCACTATTATTCTACAATGTTGAAAATGGTAAAAATAAAGAAAAAACCTGTAGGTGTCCAAACTTTTGCCTGGTACAGTACATTTTAATAGGCAGACATATAGACGCATACATTTTCATAGACACAGACATGCACACAAAGTCTCACAGGAGATGAAGCTCAGCATTATAGAGAATTGCTAAGAGAGAAAAGGTGTGCACACACACACAAATAGGAGACAAGGATATGTATCACAAGGCAGAGCAGTGAGTAATGTTACATAAAAGCCTCCCACACAGTATCCACACACAGAGAAGACCAGGACTCCACAGAGAATAGACAGAATCCACACACAGAGAAGACCAGGAATCTACAGAGAACAGACAGAATCCACACACAGAGAAGACCAGGACTCCACAGAGAAGAGACAGACACACAGTATCCACACACAGAGAAAACCAGGACTCCACAGAGAACAGACAGAATCCACACACAGAGAAGACCAGGACTCCACAGAGAACAGACAGACACACAGTATCCACACACAGAGAAGACCAGGACTCCACAGAGAACAGACAGAATCCACACACAGAGAAGACCAGGACTCCACAGAGAACAGACAGACACACAGTATCCACACACAGAGAAGACCAGGACTCCACAGAGAACAGACAGAATCCACACACAGAGAAAACCAGGACTCCACAGAGAACAGACAGTATCCACACACAGAGAAGACCAGGACTCCACAGAGAACAGACAGACACACAGTGAAGAGGTTTTACAATACAGTACGAACACTCGAAAAGAAGAGGAGAGGAGAGGGGGATGGTGAAATAGCACAATAGAGGGGGAGACAGACAGAGAGACGGACAGAGAAAGACAGAGAAAGGGCAGATAGAAAAAGAAAGAGGGACATGAAAAGGTACCTGCTTGCTTTCCTCTGGCTCACCGGGTTGCTAGGTGTGGCATTGCCATGGGAAGGGGAGTCCCTGCATGACAGTACTGGAGACCTGGACGTTGTCCTCACAGGAACCTTCCATAGAGACAGATGCCAGCTCTCACACAAACTCTACGGACACACACACACTCGGAGCGCGTGTATGCACGAGAGAGCGTGACATAGGGGTGCCAGGAGCACAAATGCTAGACACACTTTTAAGACATCCTTACAAGGTCCCGACAACGTTTCTACAATGTCCAAATGATGTTCCCCCCATACCCACACTGTGTAAAGTCACCCCACTGAAAGAGTTAGGTCTGATACACAGCAAAAGACAACATTATATCCACACTCTTCCCCTTATCAACCCCTGACTTAACACAAACACCGTTGTCAGGTTATATTATTGATTTGTTAGCATTCCTCTGTAGTATTTTCCAGGGGACAGGAGGGAAAATAGCCTAAGAACAGGGTGCAGCATCCAAAGCAGAGCAGAACAAACAGCCACTGCATTCAGAAGGAATACTAACACTGACATTGATTTGAGACACTAACAGAGGCTCGTTTGGGAAGTGGAGGGGGCAGAACAGGAAATTACATACTCATACCTCACCAGGGAAGAGGAAGTGATGTTTGATAGATAGGCCCTATGTGAAGAGAGGACAATAATTCCACCTCTAATTTGTGCAGATGGGGGGGGGGGCAACGTCTAGATTTCAACATGATGAATATTTTCCTAGAACAGACGGAATCCTACCCCTCATTTGTGATAGCCTCCAGCGTCCCATTCATTTGGGAGCATTTGTAAAATGCTGAGATGTAAAAGCACTCAGCATTCAAGTGGTTGCTGCTGCACCTTTCTTTCTCTGCTATTTTTAAAACAGTCTCCTTCTGAGGTCTGGGAGGCTGAACGAGGGAGGGTTCTGTGAGGAGAGACAATAGAGGGGGAATAGAGAACAGAAAATGGACCTCTAATCCTTTCATAACGTTCTGCTCTCTCTGAATCCTCTCAGCAGGCCAGGGTGAGGAGGTGGTAGAGCCCTGCACAGGCTTGAATTTTAAGTCAGAGCCCGAGCCATGTCCGCGACGTTAAGGTCCGATTGATTCTGACAAATTGAAGGCCCGGCCCTGCTCAAAACCCGAAATCAGAAATAACTTCCTCCATTAGTAAATCCATTAGCTGCTCCTCTCTCTCCGTCACTCGCTCATGCACTCTGTTCGCTCTGCATGTGCTTTTCTCATGGCGGCTCTGGGTCTGAGAGTATCCATAGCAACGGTTCCGCTTGGGCTGCTCTGCTCGGGCTGCTCTGCTCAATGACGAGACAGAGAGCAGTTAGCTGTTAGCTACTTTCATCACTCAAAACTCAAGCAACAATGATTTCCAGTGAAATAATCTCTCCTGTTTTATATTTTACTAGGTTGAAGCACTTCTGAAGCCATGTTATGATCTTAGTCAGATATGACTGTACAGCGCAGCAGAGCATGAGCAAATGGCTCAGCTTCAAAATGTTAGTGATCAATTTAGTGATACCCGAGCCCTGCCCGTACCCTACTTACTGATGAAAAAATAAGCCTTACCCTGCCCTAACCCGATGTATAATGTTGGGGCCCGTCGGGCTTGGGTCGGGCAGCAGAGCTCAAGGAGGAGGTCGCCCCATCTTAGTTATTACTGAGACAACGTCACTCTGCTCATTCCCTCCAGTATTGTCCTCTCCAGCATGGCCATCTAGTGACTACCAGTCTACCTGTCTACAGTTCAGACTTCCTAGTAAAGTCGTCAAATGACTAACAGTCTACTCTCCTTTGCCAGGGGATAGGCCTGTTCTTACCCTGGGAGGGGAGTCGTCTGTGGGGGCCTTCTCGAGGGGAGTGGCTCTAGGCTGCGGGTGGGGCTGCAGGTCAGTGTGTGCGGGCGATGATGATGATGATGAGGGTGCAGGTTGATGGTGCTGCTCCTGAGAGCGTAGGTTGAGGTGTGCAAAACCAGGGATGATGGGCTCACTGAAGGAATGAGAGCGTGAGACAACAGGGGGAGTGGCGATGCTGCTCTTTAGAGCAGCCAGGTGGGACCATTGGACCTTCCAGAGACAGATAGACAGACGGGGTTCATCAGAGGGGAAGGACACATTGGTAGGAATGGGGGAGGAGGAGGGAGACACAACAAGAGAACAAGACCACAAACACAGGCGGCAGACAGTGATTGGATACGGAAGCTTCAGGAAGCATAAAAATGGGTGGAGCAGTCATGCAACCAATATGAAGTCTTAGGAAGACAGATTTGATTGGTTCACATCACAGACAGCCAATGACAGCTCTACCTGTTTTGGTGCTCATGATGCTTCAGTCTCATCACCAGTTGTGAGAATGAGCATGGATCACATAAACAAGGCATACACAGATGAGCTAGCATCATGCATGGACAGACACAATCACACATACTCACATATTCAAGGATACTTTTTTGGTGAAAAGTAACTGAGAAGAGTATCATCCAATAGGAACATATCAATACTAGGTTTATAGCTGAAATTATTCCATGTCCTATTACTTTCAAATATGTACTGAGAAGCCCTCAGACATGAAGCTCCTTAGAAAGAGACATATCCCTCAACAAATTAGTATTTTGTAACGAGCCCATGTCATCACGCTTCATATCTGTCTCTAATGACGTGTCACTAACGAGTGCAGTGACTAATGCATTCAAATGGCTCAGCTAAAAAATGTAGCAATCAATTACATCATCATCATTGCCACCAAATTCAACAATGTTTCATCTAATCACCATGACATTACCCAAAAAAAGAATGTTGCCCTGAATGGTGAACTGTAACAATGACTGTATTCATGCTGGGCTGGTTGAGTCTTTCTCCCTGAGCAGTTGAGATGAGAAATATACTGAGTCACTGTGAAAACAGAAAGATGAATTCTGGATGTGTTTGTGTTGTTTAGCACACAGTCCCAATGTAACAGCTATACTTTTATAAAGAATTCACCATCTCAATCAAAAACCTGGCAATGCATACACTCACTCACACACACACACACACACACACACACACACACACACACACACACACACACTCACACACACACACACTCACATACACACACACACACACTCACATACACACACACACACACTCACATACACACACACACACACTCACATACACACACACTCACATACACACACACACTCACATACACACACACACTCACATAATACAGAAGGCAGTCAGAGGTAGAGTGAGTGTGTGAAGCTGGTATTAAACAGTGAGTGGCCAGATCAGAAGCAAGCAGCCTGGACTTCATACTAACACAGGGGTGGAGGATAGGCTGTCACCCAGGGAAGCATCAAAGACATTGGAGGAACCCATTAAGGGACCAGAAAGTTCATCTATGTCATCATTAAGGGACAGAGAACAACGCCCACATTTCTCCGCACAGTGAAAGAATTCAGCTAGAACGGAGGCTAGAACAAAGGGAGGGGGAGAACAGAAAGATAGTGAATACAAAAACAGTCATCTACTGTAGCTAGTTAGACACCACTACTGATACACAACCCGGAGAGAGAGTGAGAGAGAGGGAGAGAGACCGTCCTGTTAGACCTACTTGGAAAGAAGAAGGGATTGGAAAAATAATGAAGGAAAAGGACAGTGTAGCGAAAGGAGGAATAAGCTACTGCCGGTAGGCCATCTTGGTTGCTGTGGTTACCTGGGCTTCCATCGGTCTGTGCATGGCGGGCGGGGCGGCCACGGGGGCGTTTCCATTAGCGACGGTCTCTGCGGCGCGGGGAGGAACTGGGGGCTGGACCTTAACCTGGGCAGCCTGAGGAGATCCTTGGATGTTCTTACGGTACCTCTCATCAGCCTGGAGGGACATACAGCAAGGACAGAGAGAGGGACAGAGTCATTTATCGTCACCAGGCCAAAGAGGATTGAGCCACAGCAGCAGTGGGAGGGGTCAGTAGTAAGATCAGTTAGGACCACCATTAAGACAGGCACACTTGCAGGGACTAGAAAGCATTACCACAACATGACAACCAGAGAGAGATATTATGACATGAAGAACAACAGGGGAGGCTTGTTCATCATGTATTAGTGCATCAAAAGAGGCCTACTGGCAGAACACAGTCAACAAACAAGACCTGTTTAGTATTGCACCTGATGATAGGAGGGACAGGTTAGTTTCAACCATTCAGCTGACAAAAGCCAGACTCCAGACCACTGTCCTCCTGACTCTTTCCCTGCAGGTGATAATGTAAGCAGCAGGTCAGACCAGTAGAGGGTAGAACCAGGGATACACAGCAGAGCAAGGCAGAATGAGCTGCCTCTATATCAAACTGGGTCATTAGCTCTAGGATAGCGACAACAGCAGCATTTTAGCATTTACCCCCCCCCCCCCCCCCCCGGAACAGAGTGGTCCATGTTACTATACCCTCGAAAGGGCTTCAATGAGGGGAAATAATACTTATGTAATCTTTATGTCTGTTAGGAAAACGTGGCAATCATGTTAATGACATTGTTTTACAAACCTCTGGGGCGGTGGGGAATGATGACTGAATAATGGCATTATGTGTGTAAAATGTTAAGAAGTGTGAGGTAGAGAAATAAGTATGGATGGATGTGGACTGAAAGTGGACAGAAACCTTCACATTTGATATATAGTATATTGCCCCCCCCCCCCCCCCCCCAAAAAAAAAAAACATAGGTTTAATTGAATGATGAATAGAGACCACGAGATCCTTCTGGAAATTGATTCAAAACCTAAAACATCATAAGAGGTTTTAGTAGTTGTAAAGCAGGCGTTGACTGACAAAGCACAGCTTCAAGTTTTACAGTGCCTTGCGAAAGTATTCGGCCCCCTTGAACTTTGCGACCTTTTGCCACATTTCAGGCTTCAAACATAAAGATATAAAACTGTATTTTTTTGTGAAGAATCAACAACAAGTGGGACACAATCATGAAGTGGGACGACATTTATTGGATATTTCAAACTTTTTTAACAAATCAAAAACTGAAAAATTGGGCGTGCAAAATTTTTCAGCCCCTTTACTTTCAGTGCAGCAAACTCTCTCCAGAAGTTCAGTGAGAATCTCTGAATGATCCAATGTTGACCTAAATGACTAATGAGGATAAATACAATCCACCTGTGTGTAATCAAGTCTCTGTATAAATGCGCCTGCACTGTGATAGTCTCAGAGGTCCGTCAAAAGCGCAGAGAGCATCATGAAGAACAAGGAACCCACCAGGCAGGTCCGAGATACTGTTGTGAAGATGTTTAAAGCCGGATTTGGATACAAAAAGATTTCCCAAGCTTTAAACATCCCAAGGAGCACTGTGCAAGCGATAATATTGAAATGGAAGGAGTATCAGACCACTGCAAATCTACCAAGACCTGGCCATCCCTCTAAACTTTCAGCTCATACAAGGAGAAGACTGATCAGAGATGCAGCCAAGAGGCCCATGATCACTCTGGATGAACTGCAGAGATCTACAGCTGAGGTGGGAGACTCTGTCCATAGGACAACAATCAGTCGTATATTGCACAAATCTGGCCTTTATGGAAGAGTGGCAAGAAGAAAGCCATTTCTTAAAGATATCCATAAAAAGTGTTGTTTAAAGTTTGCCACAAGCCACCTGGGAGACACACCACCATGTGGAAGAAGGTGCTCTGGTCAGATGAAACCAAAATTGAACTTTTTGGCAACAATGCAAAATGTTATGTTTGGCGTAAAAGCAACACAGCTGAACACACCATGCCCACTGTCAAACATGGTGGTGGCAGCATCATGGTTTGGGCCTGCTTTTCTTCAGCAGGGACAGGGAAGATGGATGGAGCCAAATACAGGACCATTCTGGAAGAAAACCTGATGGAGTCTGCAAAAGACCTGAGACTGGGACGGAGATTTGTCTTCCAACAAGACAATGATCCAAAACATAAAGCAAAATCTACAATGGAATGGTTCAAAAATAAACATATCCAGGTGTTAGAATGGCCAAGTCAAAGTCCAGACCTGAATCCAATCGAGAATCTGTGGAAAGAACTGAAAACTGCTGTTCACAAATGCTCTCCATCCAACCTCACTGAGCTCGAGCTGTTTTGCAAGGAGGAATGGGAAAAAATGTCAGTCTCTCGATGTGCAAAACTGATAGAGACATACCCCAAGCGACTTACAGCTGTAATCGCAGCAAAAGGTGGCGCTACAAAGTATTAACTTAAGGGGGCTGAATAATTTTGCACGCCCAAATAATATTGAAATATCCAATAAATGTCGTTCCACTTCATGATTGTGTCCCACTTGTTGTTGATTCTTCACAAAAAAATACAGTTTTATATCTTTATGTTTGAAGCCTGAAATGTGGCAAAAGGTCGCAAAGTTCAAGGGGGCCGAATACTTTCGCAAGGCACTGTATGTTCATAATCATTTAGTTTGAAGAGGATATAAATATAAAGAGGTGGGCAGTTAAATGTCCAAGATGCTGCATCTCTATCTGACAACAGGCGTCTGTCTCCATTTAGAAAAATGTGCTTAATTCTATAGCCAGAGGACTCCTGATATCTCCATGAGTGATAAGTATAATTTTTGTCTTAAATCGGTTGTTGTCTAGTACCGTCTTTTTGCTATCTAGGGCCATCTACTTTAAGTGCTGCCTGTCTTCACAGTAGCCTACTTGGTGTGGGAACTGCTGACTGATATTAACTTGCAGATGACTGTTGACACATTAACCAGGATTAAGTAGCAGGGCAATTTGTGACTGTTGCCGTTGTAATAAGTGGCTGTATTGGAGGGGGAGTGGTTTCTCCTCTCCTAGGCAATTAGCCATTTTTAAACTTGTTTTATTTCACTTTATTTAACCAGGTTAAGACCTGCGATCTGGCCAAGATAAAGCATAGCAGTTCGACACATACAACAACACAGAGTTACACATGGAATAAACAAAATATACAGTCAATAATACAGTCGAAAAAAAGAAAACACAAAGTATATATACAGTGAGTGCAAATGAGGTAAGATATGGGAGTTAAGGCAATACATAGGCCATGGTGGCAAAGTAGTTACAATATAGCAAGTTTACACTGGAATGGTAGATGTGCAAAAGATGAATGTGCAAGTAGAGATACTGGGGTGCAAAGGAGCAGGATAAATAAATAAATAAATACATTATGGGGATGAGGTAGTTGGATGGGCTGTTCACAGATGGGCTATGTACAGGTGCAGTGATCTGTGAGCTGCTCTCACAGCTGGTGCTTAAAGCTAGTGAGGGAGATATGAGTCTCCAGCTTCAGTGATTTTTGCAGTTCGTTCCAGTCATTGGCAGCAGAGAACTGGAAGGAAAGGTGGCCAAAGGAGTAATTGGCTTTGGGGGTGACCAGTGAGAGATACCTGCTGGAGCACGTGCAACGAGTGGGTGCTGCTATGGTGACCAGTGAGCTGAGATAAGGCGGGGCTTTACCTAGCAGAGACTTGTAGATGACCTGGAGCCAGTGGGTTTGGCGACGAGTATGAAGCGAGGGCCAGCCAACGAGAGCGTATAGGTCGCAGTGGTGGGTAGTATATGGGGCTTTGGTGACAAAACGGATGGCACTGTGATAGACTGCATCCAATTTGGTACCGGCAACAGGTACCGGGAGGTGTGCTCTTTACCTCTACAAGGAAATTAGCAAGTGTTAGTACTTCAGGCTCCCGTTTTTTAAGCGGGAGCTATCAGCGGCAGCTCGTTGCAAAATTAAGAGCGTCGACGAAAAAACAAGGATGGTTCTGCCGAGTTGTTCTGCATAGTCTTTTGTAGCTTTGACAACTATGTACTTTTCTATACCTATTTGCTCCTCTCCATGTAGGCTTTACAGACACTCCCCACCCCTTGGCTGTAACCCTTTTAATTTAGTGTACCATGGGCACAAAACCACAAAATTCCTGGTCTCTGGCAGCATTTGGAACTATGCTGCCATTCAGACCCTTGACTTTCTGGCCCTGACGGAGAAATGGATCACCCCAGAGAACACTGTTACTCCAGCTACTCTCTCTTCATCTGACTATGTTTTCTCTCATAGTCCAAGAGCATCTGGTCATCGTGGAGGTGGCACAGGGCTTCTCCCTCTACTCCAAACCTAGCCACAGCCCCTACCCAGATGGTCATGCGCTATCACAATCTTTGCTCTCTCTCTCACTACTCTCTCCTCTTCTGTCCTCTCTCCCTTTAGATAAATCCTTCTCTCCTCCTGTCCCCTGATTCTGCCTCTTCAACCCTCCTCTCCTCCCTTTACGCATCCTATGACTCACGCTGTCCCCTTTCCTCCCAGCTGGCCCGGCCCTTCCCTCCTGCTCCGTGGCTGAGTGACTCATTGCGAGCTTACAGAACAGGGCTATGGGCAACTGAGCTTAAATGGAGGGAAACAAAACTTCCGGAGGACCTATCATCCTTTCACTCCCTCTATACCTTCTCTTCCTCTGTATCCGCTGCTAAAGCCACTTTCTATAACTCTAAATGTAAAGCTTCTGCTTTACTGTTTTAATCCCTCAATTCTCCACACCCTCCCTCTCCCTCTGTGCCAATGACTTTGTCAACCTCTTTGTAAATAAGGTTGATGACATCCGCTCCTCATTCACTCAGCCTATTGTGTCCAATGGTCCAACTCACACAGAAGTACCCTTCGCCTTGACCTCTTTTTCCCCTCTCTCTTCAGATTAAATCCTGCAACTAGTTAGGTCTGGCAGTCTGACAAGCTTCCCTCTTGACCCCATCCCATCCTCCCTTCTCCAGACCATCTCTGGAGACCTTCTCCCATTCCTCGAATTCATCCCTGACCACTGGCTGCATCCCCTCTGACTTCAAAATGGCCAGAGTCACTCCCCTCAAGAAACCAACACTCGTCCTCTCTGACGTCAAACTACAGACTGGTATCCCTTTATTTTCAACACACTTGAGCATGCTGTCTCTGGCCAAATCTCTAACTAGATCGCTCAGAACGATTTTCTTGACCCTAACCAGTCAGGCTTCAAGACATCTGACTCAATAGAAACGTCTCTTCTCCGTGTTACGGAGGCTCTCTGCACTGCCAAAGCTGACTCTGTCTCCTTTGTTCTCATCCTCCTAGATTTATCCGCTGCCTTCAAAACGGTGAACCATCAGATCCTCCTCTCCACCCTCTCAGGGCTGGGAGGTCTCAGGCTCTGCACACTCTTGGATTGCATCCTACCTGGCAGGCAGCTCCTACCAAGTGACGTCGAGAGGATCTGTGTCTGCGCCACGTAGTCTCACAACTGGTGTCCCCCAAGGCTCGGTTCTAGGTCCTCTCCACTTTTCTCTATACACTAAGTCACTTGGCTCCGTCATATCCTCACATGGTCGCTCTTATCATTGCTATACAGATGACACTCAACTTCTTTTCTCCTTCCCACTTCTGACACCCAGGTGGCGGCACGCATATCTGCGTGTCTGGCAGATATCTCAGCTTGGATGTCGGCCCACCACCTCAAGCACAACAAGATGAAGCTGCTCTTCCACCCGGGGAAAGCTTCCACACTCCAAGTCCTCTCCATCACAGTTGACAACTCCACGGTGTCCCCCAGAGTGCAAAGAACCTTGGTGTGACCCTGGACAACACCCTGTCGTTCTCTGCAAACATCAATGCAGTGACTCACTCCTGCTGGTTCATGTTCTTGAACATCCGTAGAGTACGACCCTACCTCACACAGGAAGCGGAGCAGGTCCTTAACCAGGCACTCCTCATCTCCCGTCTGGACTACTGCAACTCGCTGTCGGCTGGGCTCCCCACTTGTGCCATCAAACACCCCCCTTACTAGCGCTGACTTAGCTGATAGAGTATGTATTTTTCCTCAATAAAGTGATTGTGATGTGTGTGATGTGGTTGTCCCACATATCTATCTTAAGATGAATGCACTAACTGTAACTCGCTAAGAGTGTCTGCTAATGTAAATCCCAAACAGTACTCTTCACTGAATATTTGATTGGACAGATTGGGGAATGGTGAAATGCTAATAGACTGCCATTTGAATGTAGAAAGAATATGGGTCAGTAGTTTAGACAGGGCTGTATCTGTAGTTTCTACACTGAGTGTACAAAACATTAAGAATACCTTCCTAATATTGAGTTGCTTACATCCCCCCCCCCCCCACATTTTACCCTCAGAACAGCCTCAATTCGTCAGGGCATGGACTCGAAAGCGTTTCACAGCGATGCTGGCCCATGTTGAGTCCAATGCTTCCCACAGTTGTGTCAAGTTGGCTGGATGTCCTTTGGGTGGTAGAACATTCTTGATACACACAGGGAACTGTTGAGTGTTGTCTCATCCTGAGCAAGAATAGTAATATGACCAATAAAGTGAAAGTCCCTCACACCAGCAATCAAGCCACACACCCCACAGAGATGCACACCCTACAGTAGATAGTATTCTTAAAGCTGTTTATGTCAGCAGCAGCACAAGCAATGGTAGCATTCAGCAGCAGTGTCATGGCAACGGAGCTGGGTTTCACCTCTCCGATTGTGGCGGGGCCTTTGGGGTCAGAAGTCAGTTGCTGTGGGGACTTGGTCTTCTCTTGAATCAACAGTTGCTGTGGGGACTGAGGCCTGTTGGTAGCTGGCGGCAGGGGTTTGGGCTGCTGTTGGAGAAGCAGTAGGTAGGACTGATCCTGCTGTTGGAGCTTCTGGGCCATACGCTGCTCCTCCAGCTCCTTCCACTTGTGCTCCTGAGTGCAGGGAGGTGTGGTGGTGCATCATCTAAACTTGCCATGGTGTGTGCTGTTCTATTTTAAGGAGTTCTGTAGAATGAGGGCTGGTGTCTTAATGGAAGAAGCTGTATCCATGTAACCAGGAAACTGATTAATGGGTTTGTATTTTCACCGGGGCCCAATTATTCTAAGAGTTTGAATGCTTTGAGAATATTGACTATTCCAGTATAGCCCAAATATTGGTTTAAGATGTAAAGGAAAAATGACTGAGCTAAAAGTTGATGATGAGTAAGAAGACATGGTGGGGGACAGTAAGACCGTGTAACAGAATCAATGACACACAATGGTGGTGTGGAAGGATGTGAGTGATCATATCCTCACATTATCTAATGTCCTCTTCTCAAACCCCTGGAGGAACATAGGCCTTCAACAACATACACAACATAAACACGTTGCCACGCAGATCCGCTAACACACCGTCTCAGCAGAATTAGGAACATTGGGAAAGAAACAATGAAACCCCTCTCTTCCTGTAGATAGGACACATCCTGGTGACATCATCACTTAAGAACTGTAATAAACACTGACTTCCACAACTTGGCCCAGAGAATTCATAACCTCCAAGCTCAATAGTTAGCTTCCTTCAGATCTGCCATACTGTGACATACTCTAACCAGATTTTCTTGAGACAGTTAGAGTAGTGGTACTTCAATAAATCTAAAACTTGCTAGCCATTCTCCAACACCCTACTACAGAGCGAAACCCATACATTACAATCCAATGACTTAGAAGGCTAGAAGAACAGATGGATAATGGAAGATTTCTAGATGGATAGAAGTAGATAGATAGGCTTACAGAGTTTGGTCTCACCAGCAGCATGGCCTGTTCGTGGAGCAGCTGCTGCTGCAGGATCTCCAGGTGCCTCTGCTCCTCCTCCAACTGGCGACGGATGTACTCCTGACAATAAAAACATACACACAGACACACAGGTCATCAAGTGTCAGGGAAGACTACATGTACTATGAAGGAGAGTGTTGTCAATGGAGAGTTCTCCTACCTGCTCGCGGTCAGCCCTCCTCTTCTCCTCCTCTGCCCTCCTGCGCTCCTCCTCCTCTTTACGCCGGCGTTCAACCTCCTCCATACGCCTCTTGTCATCCTGCTCGCGTCGCCGCTGCTCACGCTCCTGCTGCCTCCTCATCTCCCGCTCGCGACGCTGTTGCTATGGACATCCACAGGGGGCGACAGAGAGCAGGTATCAGGAGCACTGACATCACTATCAGTTAACACACGGAGCTAGTTAGCGGTCTTGTTTATGGTCACCATATCTGGCCATTATGAGATAAGCTAGCCATTTCTTGTTGTGCTGGTCTTGCTTCCCAGGGTTCACAGTTGGTTAACTACGCTATGGAGGTGCCAAGTTTTACCTGTAGGCTTATCATCACCATATCAAATTACAGTATGGCTGGCAGTCTCTTAAAAATGGGCTCATTAGCATTGATTTATTAAATCATCTCTATAAGTACAGTAAGTAGCTCTACGCCAGTAGAGTAAGACCTGCAGGACACTGTGTGTGGTCCCTAGTTTTATTAAGTACACTATGGTGGTCCCTGGCTGCATCCTGAAGTAACATGTCTCCATTTTTAACCTTTCAACTTGCAGATGGGGATATCTAAAACAGGAGCACACATTCTCATGCCCCTTAGTCAACTATCCCAAGAGGATTTCCTGAACCTACAGTATAATTCAGAAATGCATTTGCTCATTAATCATAAGAAAGCTTGAGGCTGTCAAGTTGTATGTGAAACTGTATGGGAACATGTGTGATTTTGACCTACTGTACATGGAAGGATATATTTTCTGACTCCATTTTACAGGTTGTGTGTCTTTTAAAGAGGTTCCAAGCTGAGACATTAGACATGGTAATATCATGGGGACTACTGCATTTAGGGCATAGGTCAGAGAATTGGCTGTGCTGATTTCTGCAGACTAAAACAACAGACAAGCAGAAGCTGTCTCCCTCCAGCATGTTCTAAAGTCTCTCTGGCCCAGGTCTCCCAGAGAGGCTGAGATGGAGACAGAGCTCTCTGGTCTTCCTCTGGAAGAGATAACGGCCAATTAGGGAACACAACCCAGAGGCTGTACACAAACACACTAATCACTACTGAAAACACAACACAGAGCAGGGAAACGTCTGTGGGGAGTGTGTTGACTGTTCTAGCACGGTCACAGACATGTTATGCATACATGAACAATTTATGGGTGCAGCCTGCAAAGTAAAAGGAACAAACACACACACACACACACACCATTAAATGGAATGAAACAGCCGGGAGCAGGTCTCGAACCCTCGACCTTCGTCCGGCGCGCTATCGAATGTGCCGCAAAAGCATGTTCGTGCGGCAGGGTCGATTTCAGCGCTTATAAAACCCAGGGTCGCTACACTACTCCCTCCTTTCAAAGAGCGCGTCCTCGCGCTAGCTTGCGACTCTACGTCTTACAGGAACACGCTCACCGGCCAATCACACGCACTGTCGTGGATGCGAGGTCCGATCCCACTTCTGACACCAATGTAATGAAACAGCAGGGAGCAGGTCCCGAACCCTCGACGAGGTCCGGCGCACTATCGACTGTGCCGCAAAAGCATGCTCGTGCGGCAGGGTCGATTTCCGCGCTTATAAACCCAGGGTCACTACATAAACAGGGTGGAAGAACACACACATACACAAACTTAGACACACACAGACACACTCGCTCTCTCTCATACCTCCTCCAGCCTCCTCCTTTGCTCTTTCTGCTGCTCGATGCGTTTCTGCCTCTCTGCCAGTAGTTGGCGCTTGTACTCCTCCTGCTCCCGGAGCTGCTGCTCCTGCAAGAGCTGCTGTCTGCGCAGGGCCTCCGAGCGCTCCTTGTTCTCCTGCTGCAGACGGATGAAGTCCCTACGCAGGGTTGATTCCCCTGGCTGGTTCACTATAGAGCTACAGGACAAAGAGATATGTTAATATGGAGCGCTATGGACTGAAAAGACATGTTAGCTAACGCATTTGCCATTAGTATGTTGGCTAGTTTTTTGGATTGATCCATGTGGGTTAGTTACCTGGGCTCCCCCTCCTGCTCCTGAGCTTCCTCCTCTTCTTCTTCACTTCCACTGTACTCATACTCTGTATCATCTAGAGAAGAGAGGAAAGGGTGAGAATGTTTCAAATGTCTTCTGGAGATGTCTTAGAGAAGACTAGTAGTGTGTGTGTGTGTGTGTGTATTAGTATGTCTAAGACTCACCCTTCTCCCCTCTCTTCTTCTTGGTGCGGTCGATGTGGTCTTTGAGCTGGATGCGGACCTGCCTCTCGTTGGGCTGGTCCCTGATGAAGGGGTGTTTCAGCAGCTGGTCGGTGGGGGGGCGCTGGGTATAGTTCTTCACCAGGGAGCCTTCAATGAAGCTGCAAAACTTCTTAGACCTGAGGAGCAGAGAGAAGCCATTTGTTACTTTTATGAGCCTATCTACCAGGCAATGTCAGATGAGCTATGAAAGCGTTTCACCAGTATCATTTTTCACAGTGGGATTGTAAAATGGTGGTTTAAATGTCTGAAATCACAAGGGCATAGATTAGTTACATACCATTTCTTTGACTTGAGTCGAGGAGGAGGGTTTCTGGGGATGAGGAAGAGCGCTCTCATTGGATGCATATCGCACAGTGCTGGAAGACAAGACAAAACAAACACCACCAATTTCAACCAGGTTAGCTCGCTGGAAAAAAATAGTACTGTAGAAGTCCAATAGTAATGTTTGCAGGGGATTTTTCATTTAACTAGGCAAGCCAGTTAAGAACAAATTCTTATTTTCACTGACTGCCTAACCCGGCCAAACACTCCCCCCCTGGACGACGCTGGGCCAATTGTGCGCCGCCCTATGTGTGGTAATAGAGTGGCTGTACTTACGAGGAGCTCCCTCAGCCATCTCTATAGCTGTGATTCCAGTGGACCACAAGTCACTCTGCAGGAGAAAGCACACTATGAGAGATATGGACACAGCTACCATTGTGTGTGTGTGTGTGTGTGTGTGTGTGTGTGTGTGTGTGTGTGTGTGTGTGTGTGTGTGTGTGTGTGTGTGTGTGTGTGTGTGTGTGTGTGTGTATATGAATATATACGTGCATGCATCTATATAGGATGGTAATTACCACCCTCTCTGGTCATGACAACATCTACCCCAACCTGCTACTGTACTGTCTGTACTGTCCCATCAGCCTACACAGCCACATACAATGGCACAAACGCAAGCAGCTATCATTCAACTAACTTTACATACAACTGGACACTGACAGCCATTAGCAGATAGTGGTATGGTGTTATTGAGTGCATCTTACTCTGTAGTCGTACGTGGCGTCTGGGTTCTCGTCGCAGGCAATGACCTCCGGCGCCATCCAATAGGGTGTCCCAATGAAGGTGTTCCTCCTGCCCACTGTCCGGTCCAGCTGGGCGCTCACACCAAAGTCCACTGGAGGAGGGGGAGAAGACCAGTCAGAACCAGTTCAAACTAGTTTTGTCCCATGTATCATGTTTCAAACCAGCCTCAGTTTGAATCAGACTCATTTGAACCAGTTTAAACCATTCTAGCCTCTTGCATCAAATCATCTCAAACCAGTTGAAACCAGTGAACTCACCCAGTTTGACCTCAGCGTTCTCAGTCAGCAGCACGTTCTGGCCCTTGATGTCACGGTGGATCACATGGTGGGCGTGCAGGTGAGCCAAACCCTGAGGAGAAACACAGACCCTCATGAGACCACAAGATACCAGCATGCAACAGCAAGGGGAACGTGTAGGAAGTAAAAGTAGACTCACCCTGAGGATCTCACGGGAGATGTAGGCGATCCAGTCCTCCTTCAGTGTGTTGCCCTTGGTGTTCTTCACCAGGTCTGTGATAGAGCCTGCACCACAGAACTCCATCACCAGCTAGAGACCAATAGAGAGAGAGCGAGTTAGTCATGTACACATAAGCGTGTCGCGCACACACACACACACACACACTATGCAGCCATAACAGTGTAGATGTAAAAGGTTAGAGACGCAGCTGTGAAAACAATAGTCGTGGTACCAGTGGTGGAAAAAGTACCCAATTGTCATACTTGAGTAAAAGTAAAGATACCTTAATAGAAAATGACTCAAGTAAAAGTGAAAGTCACCCAGTAAAATACTACTTGAGTAAAAGTCTAAAAATATTTGGTCTTAAATATACTTAAGTATAAAAAGTAAATGTAATTGCTAAAATATACTTAAGTATCAAAAGTAAAATTAGGAATATTTTACAATTCCTTATATTAATTAAACCAGGCGGCACAATTTTCTTGTTTTTGTTATTTGCAGATAGCCAGGTGCACACTCCATCACTCAAACATAATTTACAAACAAAGCATGTGTATTTAGTGAGTCCGTCAGATCAGAGGCAGTAGGGATGACCAGGGATGTTCTCTTGATAAGTATGTGAATTGAAAAATGTTCCTGTCCTGATAACCATTCAAAATGTAATGAGTACTTTTGGGTGTCAGAGAAAATGTATGAAGGAAAAGTACATCATTTTTTAAAGAATGTAGTGAAGTAAAAATTGTCAAAAATATAAATAGTCAAGTAAAAAAATGTTTTTACAAATAAAACTACTTAACTACTTTTAAGTATTTTTACTCAAGTCATTTACACCACTGCATGGTACTTGAGTCTAGCGAGAGAACCCCTCACTCCCTTTCCCTCCCTCTCTTTCTAAGTAAAGCAGAGATGGGTGGCAATAAACCGGGAGTAACCCTGTCCTGGAGAAACCTATAGTTAAATCCCTCTCTCTCGCTCCATCCCTCCTCCTTCCCCTATCTTGCTGGTCGCTCGTTCTCCGCAGCACCTCTATCTCTGAGAGATAAAAAGCCCAGAGTCTGAAAGGGGCCATTAAAGGTAACACTAGCAGGCAAACACACAGGGACTGACCGGGGAAGGAGGGAGGAGAGAGATATTGTTGACCCAGAGAGAAAGGAGGAGAGGAAGGGGGAGTTCAAACCACCCAGCCTTTAGGGAAGACTGTTCATTTTTTAAAATTGAACCTTGATTTAACGAGGCAAGTCAGTTAAGAACAAATTCTTATTTACAATGACGGCCTACCAAAAGGCCTCCTGCGGGGACAGGGATAAAAAAAACACACGTCACGACAAGAAAGACACCGCGACATTACATACAGAGAGACCTAAGACAACAACATAGCAAGGCAGAAACACATGACAACACAACATGGCAGCAACACAAAACATGGCAGAAACATTATTGGGCACAGACAACAGCACAAAGGGCAAGAAGGCAGAGACAACAATACATCACGCGAAGCAGACAACTGTCACTTAGTCCATGTTTGAGTCTTTGAATGAGATAAGAGATAAAACGGTCCAGTTTGAGTGTTTGTTGCATCTCGTTGGAGGTGGAGGGAAGGGTGGTTTGAAGGGGATATATCTGTAGCCACTCATTCATAGATGGTTATAGTGAGGAGGACTATGGATGGCGAGGTAGGTAGAGTGAGGATGGTACCTACTATTTAACCTAACTAGCAATGTCATCCTATGACACCGTTATGAAGGCCTTATGCTGGAGGTGTCTAAGTAGTTTAGGCTTGAGTTTTAGGTAGATGTATTTGGGACTGAGGGATAGACTAGGTAAATACACACTCACCCATAGCTGGTCGTCATGTCCTGGTGGGCTCTTCTTGATGAAGGCTCCGTAATAGGTGGCTATGTTTCTGTGGTGGGAGTACTTCTTCAGCATATTAATCTCCAGTTTAATCTCCTCTTCTTCATCCTAGACTCACACACACACACACACACACACACACACACACAGTGAGAGAAAAAGAGAGAGAGAGAGAGAGAAAGCGAGAAAGACCATTAGAGCTAATAAATTCCCATTGCCCTGGAGAGGGGGAGGGGGGTAATTTTATGAAGTAATGGAGCGAATCATAACAAACAAAACAAATATTCATTGTTCTATTTGTCCCGGCCAGAGAACACGTCCTAGAGACATGTGAACTGATAACAGTTCATCTGAGAGCCCCCGGTGACAAACAACCAACCACACACACACCCTAATGAGCTCTTTGTTTTGTGTATGATGGTCGATGAACTGACACTCCATTGGTTGTTTACCCCTCATGGCATTTCCAGAGGGGGAGTTTGTTGTAATCATGACAACAATAACAGAAACAGACTGCTATTTATTCAACCAGATTGAGCCTGGTAAATACCACAATTTATTGACTTTCAGTCACAGCGAGAATGTTGACGAGCATGGAAGTGAAAATGGCACGTTCTATATCGTAAATGATAATGGAGCCAAATAAACCAATATTATCACACAGGCGCGCACACACACAGTGTATGATTCACTCATAAACCATTCTGGCTGGTAAAACATTGATTTAGCAGTGGTAAACATTGATTTAGCAGTGGTAAAACATTGATTTAGCAGTGGTAAACATTGATTTAGCAGTGGTAAAACATTGATTTAGCAGTGGTAAAACATTGATTTAGCAGTGGCAAACATTGATTTAGCAGTGGTAAAACATTGATTTAGCAGTGGTAAACATTGATTTAGCAGTGGTAAAACATTGATTTAGCAGTGGTAAAACATTGATTTAGCAGTGGTAAAACATTGATTTAGCAGTGGTAAACATTGATTTAGCAGTGGTAAAACATTGATTTAGCAGTGGTAAACATTGATTTAGCAGTGGTAAAACATTGATTTAGCAGTGGTAAAACATTGATTTAGCAGTGGTAAAACATTGATTTAGCAGTGGTAAAACATTGATTTAGCAGTGGTAAACATTGATTTAGCAGTGGTAAAACATTGATTTAGCAGTGGTAAAACATTGATTTAGCAGTGGTAAAACATTGATTTAGCAGTGGTAAAACATTGATTTAGCAGTGGTAAACATTGATTTAGCAGTGGTAAAACATTGATTTAGCAGTGGTAAACATTGATTTAGCAGTGGTAAAACATTGATTTAGCAGTGGTAAAACATTGATTTAGCAGTGGTAAAACATTGATTTAGCAGTGGTAAAACATTGATTTAGCAGTGGTAAACATTGATTTAGCAGTGGTAAAACATTGATTTAGCAGTGGTAAAACATTGATTTAGCAGTGGTAAAACATTGATTTAGCAGTGGTAAAACATTGATTTAGCAGTGGTAAAACATTGATTTAGCAGTGGTAAAACATTGATTTAGCAGTGGTAAAACATTGATTTAGCAGTGGTAAAACATTGATTTAGCAGTGGTAAAACATTGATTTAGCAGTGGTAAAACATTGATTTAGCAGTGGTAAAACATTGATTTAGCAGTGGTAAAACATTGATTTAGCAGTGGTAAACATTGATTTAGCAGTGGTAAAACATTGATTTAGCAGTGGTAAAACATTGATTTAGCAGTGGTAAAACATTGATTTAGCAGTGGTAAAACATTGATTTAGCAGTGGTAAAACATTGATTTAGCAGTGGTAAAACATTGATTTAGCAGTGGTAAAACATTGATTTAGCAGTGGTAAAACATTGATTTAGCAGTGGTAAAACATTGATTTAGCAGTGGTAAAACATTGATTTAGCGTCACTTTCTATAACGCTCCCTCAACATGTGGTCTTCCTGTTGCTGGGATGACCTGTCTTTTTTTTTTACTCATCGTCTTATTAATGAAGTAAGCAGGAATGAGCAGGAATGAGGCAGGAATGAGGGAGGACAGAGGTCCTTACGGTCAGATTTGAAAAATGGACTGCGAGCTTTGTAGGCGTCTCTGTGTGTGGAGTAAAGGTAGGTGGTCTAGATTTTTGTAGCCTCCACTTGCTTAGCTGACATTTCTGGTAGATTTAAGTTTTCCTGCATTAAAATCGCCGGCCACTAGGAGTGCCGCCTCTGGATGAGCATTTTTGTTGTTGTTGCTTATACAGCTTGTTGAGTGTGGTCTTGGTGCCAGCATCGGTTTGTGGCGGTAAATAGACAGCTATGGAAAACATAGATGAAAACTCCCTTGGTAAATAATATGGTCCATAGTTTATCATGAGGTATTCTAACTCAGGCGAGCAAAACCTTGAGACTTCCTTAATATTAGAGATTGCGCACCAGCTGATGTTAACCGACGCTGCCGCTCTGTCCTGCCGGTGCATAGAAAAACCAGCTAGAATATTATCCGTGTCCTTGTTCAACCTAGTTTCTGAGAAACATAGGATATTACAGTTTTTCAGGTCCCGTTGATAGGATAGTTTCAAACGGAGCTCATCCAGTTTGTTCTCCAGTGATTGTTGTACATTGGCCAATAGAACAGAGGGTAGAGGCAGATTATTTACTTTCCGCTGTAGCTTCATTAGGGTGCACGCGCATCGGCCTCTATATCGCTGTCTCTTTCTCTTCCGGATCAGGGCCAGGTTTCGGTCATAGGAAATGGAGGAGGAGACATTATGTACAAAAAAAGTTGAGCTCACAAAATAGCAGAATTGGTCAGGAGCATGTGAAACATCCGCTATGCATTTCAGTGCCATTCTTCTCTCAGTCTGCACTTTTCATAACCTCATATTTTCATCACCACATCTTCTATCCCCCAGTTCTCTCATAGTCCGGATGCCATTTTCACAACTCTAAATCATGTGTAGGAAGTGAGATAATGATGGTGGGAGGTGTTAACAAGGGTGGTTCATCTTACAGATAGTATCACACACAATGGAAAGAATAAGGGGGATGGGTCACCCTTTTTAATACCTCCCACCATCATTATCTCACTTTCTACAATAAAGATATTCAGCTAAGAGAGTGAGCCAAGACAGTGAGAAGAGATGAGTTGAGAGAGACAGTGCACGAGAGAGAGAAAGAAGAGAGAGCCAACAAGAGGGAGAGAGGAAAGATGGAGACTGTTTGAATCAGGGCGTTTGCTAATAACTTCTGACTCCTATTGAATCCCAGTGAATTAGCCTCCAAAAGCCGCCTCTCTGCTAGGTTAGCTTGAGGAGCAGGACTCTAGATACTACAGTCCTCTGCTCTAGTACACCTAATGTGATTAGAGGTTATACAGTCACAGAGGCAGGGAGAGGAGTGATAGGGAGAGAAAGAGCAAAAGGAAGGGAGAGAAGAGAGATGGGTAGTGATGGGAAGAGAGCAAGACAGAGAGAGGAGGAGCAAGAAAGAGGGCGGGAAAGCGAGCAATAGAAAAGGGGAGAGCAAGAGAGAGAAAGGAGACAGCAGGCAGGAGAGGTGATGAGAGACGAGTGGCTGAGCGATTTAAAACCCTCCCATAATCCCACTGCACTTCAAATGAACCTTCTGAGAGGAGGAAAGAAAAACAAACTCTTCCCCTTCTCTCTCTTCCACTCTTCTCTATTTCTCCCTCCCTCCCTCGCTCTATGCTGTATGTAGGACAGGAAGTGGTATCTGGGTCAGAGCACAAATGCTGAAATCAGCCTGTAGAGTAGAGTGAAGCTAAAACTATACTGGAGCTGTCTGTAGCTCTACTGTAATATGTTATATTCACAGGAACACACGGAACACACATACATGGTAAGGAGCTTGGGCAGAAGTACTGGGTTTACAATACAAGGATATGTTCTCATCTTAGGTGTAGACCCTATAACTGGTGTGCACCACCACTACACATACATCAATGATGCTACCTGGCTCTCTGCTTCTTCAAGTAGTACTATACCATTGTATACACAGTTAAATAGTACTGGGCAATTCCACTGTAACGGGAAAAATGAATGCCAAACAAAAAAACATTGATTTCAAGTTTAACAAACCATACAACTATATGCACAATGACTACTTTGAACAATTTACAAAGTAAATAAAAAAATAAATATTTACTGAAAAAACTCTGCAGATGCAGTAAAATCTTCTGTTACCAAACATTGTATCTGCACAGTTCTTCCTGTAAATGTGGAAATTGATAAAAGTTGCCTTTTTACAAAGAGGTGTATGGTTTGTTTGTTTGTTTTTTAGGAATACGTTTTCAAGTGAAAAATCTGGGTCTCTGTTTCCAGGCTCTACAAACAGATGTTTTCTGCTGACCAGGAGTTCCTGGATGAAGCATATCATATGTACTGAATCCTGTAAATCCACTAGACTAGCCTATCCCCCTGCAGGACAACGATAGAAGATCAAGATTTTCAAAAATAAACATGCTACCACAACCCAACTAATTCCCTCTCTTGGCAAACGCCTAAACCCCAACTGAAGTGTTTATTTTACAAAACAGCTGAACAGGGGAGAAAATTACCCCTTTCGAAAACTCTCTTCACAGAAAAGAGTTGATATGTGAAAGATCTGTAACAAGTGTAGATCACCAGTAGGACTGTATAAATACAAGCCACACGCCAATACTCAGACAGTCTGGCAAACAGAATCCATCTCTCATTCTCTGTCCTCCTACTCACTCCATCCATCCTTCTCCCTGTCCTAATCGTTTTTTTCTTTTGCCTTATTGACATAAGAAATAAAAGGATGGTGCTTGGATGTTTTTTTTCTCAATCAGTAAAAGGGTAGGAATATGCTTTGTCATGTAGGCAAATACTGTCTGTAACATTTGCCTAGTGACAATAGTCTGAGTCTGTCTTTCTGTTCACACTTAGTATACACGCACGCAAACACACACACAAACTTCTTACATGCAGTATGCCAAGATAAGAGGAGTGTGTAACGCAAATAGCAATGAAACACCAGTTCTTCTTCAACACGGAGTGTAAGAAACTGCTGAGTCACATCCAGTGTGTATTACTGTATTGAGCTCAGATTCTTGACACCACCTTCACTCTCACTGTAGGAGCCGTTTTGGCCCGTTTTATGTGTCATTTTATGTGTTGTGTACACAGTACCAGTCAAAAGTTTGGACACACCTACTCATACTTTATTTTTTTACTATTTTCCACATTGTAGAATAATAATAGAAGAATAGTAAAGACATCAAAACTATGAAATAACACATATCATGTAGTAACCAAAAAAGTGTTAAATAAATCAATATCTTTTTTTTACCCCCTTTTCTCCCCAATTTCGTGGTATCCAATTGTTAGTAGTTACAATATTGTCTCATTGCTACAACTCCCGTACGGTCTTGGGAGAGACAAAGGTCGAAAGCCATGCGTCCTCCGATACACAACCCAACCAAGCCGCACTGATTCTTAACACAGCGCGCATCCAACCCGGAAGCCACCAATGTGTCGGAGGAAACGCTGTGCGGAGACCTGGTTAGCGTGCACTGCGCCCGGCCCGCCCGGCCCGCCACAGGAGTCGCTAGTGCGCGATTAGACAAGGATATCCCTACCAGCAAAACCCTCCCTAACCCGGAAGACGCTATGCCAATTGTGCGTCGCCCCACGGACCTCCCGGTCGCGGCCGGCTGCGACAGAGCCTGGGTGCGTACCCAGAGACTCTAGTGGCACAGCTAGCACTGCGATGCAGTGCCCTAGACCACTGCACCACCCATCAAAATATATTTTTGATATATTTTATATTCTTCAAAGTAGCCAACCTTTGCCTTGATGACAGCTTGCACTCTCTCTGCATTCTCTTAACCAGCTTCGTGAGGAATGCTTTTCTAACAGTCATAAAGGAGTTCCCACATATCATGAGCACTAGTTGGCTGTTTTTCCTTCCCTCTGCGGTCCAACTCATCCAAAACCATCCCAATTGGGTTGAGGTCAGGTGATTGTGGAGGCCAGGTCATCTGATGCAAAACTCTCATCATTCTCCTTGGTCAAATAGCTCTTACACATCCTGGAGGTGTGTTTAGTGTCATTGTCCTATGGAAAAACAAATGATAGTGGGACTAAGCGCAAACCAGATGGGATGGCATATCGCTGCAGAATGCTGTGGTAGCCATGCTGGTTAAGTGTGACTTGAATTCTAAATAAATCACAGACAGTGTCACCAGCAAAGCACCTCCACACCATCACACCTCCTCCTCCATGCTTCACGGTGGGAACCACACATGGAGATCATCTGTTCACCTACTCTGCGTCTCACAAAGACACGGCGGTTGGAACCAAAAATCTCAGATTTGGACTCAAAGGACATATTTCCACTGGTCTAATGTACATTGCTCGTGTTTCTTGTT
Organism: Oncorhynchus mykiss; assembly: GCF_057628025.1. Lineage (NCBI taxonomy): Eukaryota > Metazoa > Chordata > Actinopteri > Salmoniformes > Salmonidae > Oncorhynchus > Oncorhynchus mykiss. Next base: position 73,843,636 of record NC_143024.1, read on the forward strand.
CCAAGCAAGTGTCTTCTTATTATTGGTGTCTTTTAGTATTGGTTTCTTTGCAGCAATTTGACGATGATGCCTGATTCACGCAGTCTCCTCTGAACAGTTGATGTTGCAATGTGTCTGTTACTTGAACTCTGTGAAGCATTTATTTGGGCTGCAATCGGAGGTGCAGTTAACTCTAATGAAGTTATCCTAAATAGCAGCGGTAACTCTGGGTCTTCCTTTCTTGTGGCGATCCTCATGAGACCAGGTTTCATCATAGCGCTTAATGTTTTTTGCGACTGCACTTGAAGAAACTTAAACATTTCTTGACATTTTCCATAATGACTGACCTTCAAATCTTAAACTATTGATGGACTGTCATTTCTCTTAGCTTATTTGAACTGTTCTTGCCATAATATGGACTTGGTCTTTTACCAAATAGGGCTATCTTCTGTATACCACCCCTACCTTGTCACAACACAACTGAATGGCTCAAACACATTAAGAAGTAAAGAAATTCCCCAAATTAACTTTTAACAAGGCACACCTGTTCATTGAAATGCATTCCAGATGACTACCTCGTGAAACTGGTTGAGAGAATGCCAAGAGTGTGCAAAGCTGCCATCAAGGCAAAGGGTGGCTACTTTGAAGAATCTCAAATAGAAAATATATTTTGATTTGTTAAACACTTTTTTGGTTACTACATGATTCCATATGGGTTATTTCATGTGTTGATGTCTTCACTATTATTCTATATGTTGAAAATTGTAAAAATAAAGAAAAGGACAGGAATGAGTAGGTATGTCCAAACCTTTGACTGGTATTGTATGTCAAGGGTTATTTCTACTTGTTTTGTACACTAGGGGGCACTATATGTTGGGGTCATGGGTCACGTATATGGGTCTTTCTATAAATAATGGGGCCAATGTGTGACATTGGGATAAAAATTTCAAAATGGTTTGAAACAAAAAATAAAAAATATTTTTATGCAGTTCCACATGTGTACTTAGAGGAAATTGGCCCATAACTCCACCTATACAACAACATAGACCTAGGACTATACATTATTTAAGCAGGGTTCATATAGACATTGGCAAGTCAAATTCTAGGACTTTCAGGGACTTTTTCATGCACTTAATTGTTATTTTCACTGACCTCAGTGTTATACAACTGTATCATTTACATATGGCCTAATATTGAATACCCCACCTTCCCCCAAAAAGCATGCAATTAAAAAAAATAAAAAAATAAAGAATAATGCATTTTTTAGGCTTTGCCAATGCATTGATATTCAAAGTATTACATAAAAAAATGTGTGAGAACAATTTGGACATTGCCTGACTAAATAGATTGGATGTATGCATGGCGATTTTTCTGTAGCCCAGTTGCCGACGCAGGTACACATAATAAACCCATGAATAGAGGTAGCATTAATCTCACTATTTGAATCTCACCATTGTTGATTTATATTGAGAAAGTGTCCAAAAACTCGGTTCCTTTTTCAATGAAAGGATTTGAATGGTAAAGCCAAGTTGAAGCAAACAGATGTTATCCTCATAATAAACGCACATGATTTAACCGAAACAGAGTACTGCAACACGCTTCAACTGAAGCGGCAGGAAACAATCGAAAGTGGCCACATCTCTCACAAAAACTGACACAAAATGTAATCACGGATAATTATAAAGGGAGCAGGAGGACTTTTCAAGCACCAAATTGAGGAAATGTCAAATGTTCAAGGTAGGCCTATTCCAGTACTTTCTGAGCTCCAAATTCAAGTTCAAGTGTCATTGGGAAAATTCCTTCCTGGATCAGATGACGATATGTGAAAACATTACAACGTAACTAAATCAGTTGGACACCAAACAAGTATTATGCAAGGTAAGGTGACTCTTTCGGTTGGAAGCATTCGATCTTTCAATCGCATACATCATTTTGGATTTGTGTGCCCATGAAAACAGTTTTCACCCCGTAACATAAGACACAAAATGTTACGGAGTTAGACAGCATTTCTGAGATCTCTATACAAAAAACTGTCCAACAGCTAGATCCAGGATTTTTACAGGGTTCAAGTTGAATGTCTAATTTAACTGATTAATGCTTAATATACAATATAACGACAACTTACACTGCCATACATGCAAGGACAGAAAATTCATATTTGTCACACGATTGTTGGACAAATCCAGACACCAACCATAATAAACAGGTTAAACATAGGTTTTTAAATCAACTCGTGAAATGTATTGAATATAGCTATGACACCCCCCCTTATCTTAATGTAATGACATGGAAAAAAATAGCTGATTATTATCAATGACTTAACAACAGCTGTAAAAAGTTGTCCAGTGTAGGAACACACACACACACACACACAATACGCAGTTCTAAAGGATGTCACGCTGCTTGCTTATCAAGTAACACTTCCTCCCGATTCAGTCCATACCTGGCACGAACTCCAGACCTCTGTCTTGCTAGCAGAAGTGACCACTCTCCTGAAGTGTCTTACCAGTCAGCGCCACATGAAAAGCTAGCGATTCACTCCATCCAGCTCCAAACACAAACTCAGCTTTGTGGCATGAAGAGGAAAAATACTGCGGAGGTTGAAGCCCTACATTCATATTATAGCTATTTTAGGAGGGAAAATATTGACTAGGGGAATTGAGGGAAGGAGAGAGAGCAAGGGGGAGGTGGAGGTTAATCTTGGCAACTACTACTATCCAGCTATTTGTGTTTTGGTTATATTTAAGACATATCTAGGGCCTCAGATGCAATACAAATCGACTTGGGGTATGTCACAAATCTACATGGGCTATAATGTGGGTGGCTATAGAGTACCAAACAATGATCAAACATAGCTGGAACCGTGAGTCAAGTACTATTCTGTGATCCCAGCTTCTTCTTTGGTCTTGAAACCAGGTCTGACATGAGTAAAATTACATCCATCTGGTTCTTAAAAAGGAAATGTTCCTCTCAGGAGCCTATTGGAGGGAATATAAAGTCTAGAATAAGTCCAAGGAAGGATTAGACAGTGATGTCATAAATCACTGGATTATTCAGGAAGTAGTAGTATATGAGCACTGGGAACCAACATGGAACTCCTAATGAATGGAAGTGAATATGTGGGAGACAAAGGACTACCAAGTAAAGGTGTGGAGACTGCCAAGTGAAACTGTCAGTCTAACCAGCGCTCTGTTGTATCACACACAAAACTCTCCCAATCGAGCGAAGGCTTACCTCTGTGACATCCATGACCTTGATGGCCGCCAGTTGTCCTGTCTTGACATGTCGGCCCTGCAGAGAGAGACAGAGAAAGAGACACAAAGACAGAGAGAGAGAGACCGGGAGAGAGACAGAGAGTGAGATGAGTGAACAACATTTCAGCCCTGATATGCAAAGTATCCAAGTGACGTAGTTTCAGTCAGAAAGAGCTTGAGCGCTTCATTCCTAACCATGAGTGGACACTACACATGACAATCATGGAAACTATAACGGCAGATATCAGGTACGTAAGTAACAACCCTGTCCATCTTTACGACCCCTTGCTAGTCTTTAGTTACCTCAGAATGTAAATCAATCTTCAATTACATAATATTTTCTGTTAACAGAGGAAGTAGTGGAATAGTAAGGGAGGGGGTTAATGAGGGGGTCACAGAGCTTTGCTGGACTGACTGGGAGCACAAGCAGACAAGAAGGATGACTAGAGCAAAGAAAGACATGGGTTCACAACCTTAATAAAAAACCTGCTTGCAAATCAGAATCAAATGCTGAACAGAATACAGTAAGCTAGATATAAGAGAGAGAGAGATGGAGAATGAAAAGACAGAGAATCCCAGAGTCATGACAGTTGTATGGGCATATGTCAGTGCTGAGTTTGGGGGTCTGTTTCCCAGCGCCAGTCTGCTTAGTCTTTTCAGTGCCCTGCATGGAACAGTCACCATGACAACGTGTCCTACCACGTTTTTAACGATAGGGATGAGAGAAGGCTGAAGGAAAGAAGGAGCGGAGTGACAGGTCTAGTGTGTGTGTCCCTATCCTCAGCACTTGGCAACCCTGCCTGAGTCGAAATGTGTATTTAAAATTACTCAGGCACTGACAAAGACACCCCACTGAGGGCAGGGAACTCAACCAGGCAGCAGCAACATAGGACCGCACAACACCCCCAGAGGACACTGCCAGCTACCAGACAGACTTTAACACTCCACCCATGGCTGCCCAGGGATTCACCAGACCAGAAATCTCAGCAAGGCCCCATAAATGAACTGCACACTCACAAACCCTCACAACCCCCAATCAAACAAAACTGGACTGCCTATTTGCATGTTTAATGCCAGGCAGGGCGTAGGGCAGCTGTGGTCCTGAGGGATTCTGTCTGGGAGAGGGGGTAATCTAATCTGGTGATCTGTCTAATGACTGTGGGGATTAAAGAATGTCTCACCAGTCCACATTCACACACAAACACACATAGGTACAACACAAGAGCAGCCTGTAAGCATAACAGGAAAAGTCCCATCACTGTTACATACCGGTACCTAGATAAAACTAAATTGCAGGTTTATAATTCCTATACTATTCATATGATGTTCATGCCTTGAAATGGTCTTTCAACAATAATGCAGAATGGTCATCTAACAGCAATGTTATTAACTTGATGAAACCATCACAGTTAGGGATGCACAATATATCGGTGAACATATCGGAATCGGACGATATTAGCGAAAAATGCCAACATTGGTATCGGCCAGAAGTCTAGTTTAACGCTGATGTGCAAAACCAATGTCAAAGCTGACGTGCATACCTATATAACGTAGGTACATGACGTAATGACGCCACGTAAAATGTTGCACTGCACTTGCAACACAGCATTCCTAACCTAGCCCACAATGTCTGCTGTGTGGATCGAGCAGTCAACAAGTCGAGCAGTCATTTGAAAGAGTAAGAAAATTGAATTGAGACAACTCAAAGGCGAAATCCATTAACACCAAGATAATGGAATTCATTGCTCTTGACAATCAACCGTTCTCTGTCGTGGGTGATGTTGGCTTTTGCGACTGGTCGAGCACCGGTACACACTAACGTTACCAAGATGTTGTTCAGATGTTGCCCTACCAGAGTTAGAGAGTAATAGAGTCACTGCTCTTAGCTTCCCGACATACTAGGGAACGCCGTTTGGGTCTTTGCGTGTCAAAAAATATACACGTCAAGTAACACTATTTGACATGTTAAATAAGCTTTTAATTTGACACATCAAATAACACAGTTCTATTATAGAATGTTGTGTGTTCTGTAGCACTGTCAAAGCTGAACAACTATCAGTAGCACTGTCAAAGCTGAACAAAAAAGTCTGCAAACAAGCAAACATCGGCCACGAATGTTGGTAATAAAGCATTATTTGTTTGACCGCAACTTCTGGGTAGCTAGCTAGCTTTAGCTTGGTACCTAGATAGCACCAATACAACCAGCCTGAAAACAGTAGAAACTGCAGTCATTTTCACTATTCTTAGCAATGATTTAGGAATCCTTGTGAGTAAGCATTAGCAAGGTAGCCACTTGTTCGCCTATTGAAATTGAACTTCAATTCATGAAAATAAATAGCAGCCAGCAAGCTTCATCTGGCTAGTGAGGCTCGACCTGACCAGGTTATGTGTTGTGAAGCTAGCCACAATAAGGATTAGGCACAATAGGGAATTTGCGTTTTGCCTTCAAAATAAAAAGTACCTCCTTGAAAGTGATGCAGAAGGTTACAATTGGTGGATTCATGCCATATTTAGACGAGATAATGTTAAACAAGGTTGAAATGTGAAGCAATGAAATGGGGTATCAGTCTACTCGGTGACACCCACAGAACACAACTGTGAAGAGTTTACGCAAATATTAGCATTGTAGCTCTTTTCGTGGGACTGTGACTGTGTGAAATCACCTCCCCAGTCAGCTTATTGTGTGTATTGACATTCATATTGTACTGTACAGCTTTACCTAAGGATTGGAGATCAATGAAATAAGGTAACAGTCTACTGAGAGTTATCAGACTCCAAAACATCCACGCGGCATTGTTTTTTCTCTGGATAGTGTTCAATACACATAGGTTGACAATAAATGTGGCTCAATTCACAGTTGTTTCAGAGTCCCACAATAAGAGCTACGATGCTAATGTTCTCTGGGTGTAGACTGATACCCCATGTCATTGATCCACAATCCATAAGTAAGGATGCCCCCAATGCAATTGTAAAGTATAATACATCCAGTGTGATTTCAACAGATTTGTCAAATTAACAAATTATTGTCTTTTGTTGATTTTATATAACATTCCAACCTCGTTTAGCATGATCTATTAAACTATAGCATAATTCTACTATTTGTATCGCTATCAATGACATACTTTTGTTTTGAAGGCTAACCGCAAAGACCACTGTTGTGGCTAATCCTTATTGTGGCTAGCTTCACATAGATGGGCCCGACCACCATTAATCAAATAAGAACTGTCTTATAAATTAGGGTTATTTTAGACGATGACACCTAGCTATATAGTTAGCTAGCTAACTATAGCAACTGAAACAGATTGTCGCTTTGCTATGTTTTTGGGGAAGAACATTGTTTGCTCCCATGAGCTAGCTAGCTTTTTTTATGACCAGCACTGTAGGTGCATGAGACAACTTTACCAGCACCATAGCATACGTATCGATTAATCGTTGTGACATGAAGTACAAGTGATAGTGTAATCAATGTGTAATAACTACAGTGCCTTGCGAAAGTATTCAGCCCCTTTGAACTTTGCGACCTTTTGCCACATTTCAGGCTTCAAACATAAAGATATAAAACTGTATTTTTTTGTGAAGAATCAACAACAAGTGGGACACAATCACTTGGGGTATGTCTCTATCAGTTTTGCACATCGAGAGACTGACATTTTTTCCCATTCCTCCTTGCAAAACAGCTCGAGCTCAGTGAGGTTGGATGGAGAGCATTTGTGAACAGCAGTTTTCAGTTCTTTCCACAGATTCTCAATTGGATTCAGGTCTGGACTTTGACTTGGCCATTCTAACACCTGGATATGTTTATTTTTGAACCATTCCATTGTAGATTTTGCTTTATGTTTTGGATCATTGTCTTGTTGGAAGACAAATTTCCGTCCCAGTCTCAGGTCTTTTGCAGACTCCATCAGGTTTTCTTCCAGAATGGTCCTGTATTTGGCTCCATCCATCTTCCCTGTCCCTGCTGAAGAAAAGCAGGCCCAAACCATGATGCTGCCACCACCATGTTTGACAGTGGGGATGGTGTGTTCAGCTGTGTTGCTTTTACGCCAAACATAACATTTTGCATTGTTGCCAAAAAGTTCAATTTTGATTTCATCTGACCAGAGCACCTTCTTCCACATGTTTGGTGTGTCTCCCAGGTGGCTTGTGGCAAACTTTACCCAACACTTTTTATGGATATCTTTAAGAAATGGCTTTCTTCTTGCCACTCTTCCATAAAGGCCAGATTTGTGCAATATACGACTGATTGTTGTCCTATGGACAGAGTCTCCCACCTCAGCTGTAGATCTCTGCAGTTCATCCAGAGTGATCATGGGCCTCTTGGCTGCATCTCTGATCAGTCTTCTCCTTGTATGAGCTGAAAGTTTAGAGGGACGGCCAGGTCTTGGTAGATTTGCAGTGGTCTGATACTCCTTCCATTTCAATATTATCGCTTGCACAGTGCTCCTTGGGATGTTTAAAGCTTGGGAAATCTTTTTGTATCCAAATCCGGCTTTAAACTTCTTCACAACAGTATCTCGGACCTGCCTGGTGTGTTCCTTGTTCTTCATGATGCTCTCTGCGCTTTTGACGGACCTCTGAGACTATCACAGTGCAGGTGCATTTATACGGAGACTTGATTACACACAGGTGGACTGTATTTATCATCATTAGTCATTTAGGTCAACATTGGATCATTCAGAGATCCTCACTGAACTTCTCGAGAGAGTTTGCTGCACTGAAAGTAAAGGGGCTGAATAATTTTGCACGCCCAATTTTTCAGTTTTTGATTTGTTAAAAAAGTTTGAAATATCCAATAAATGTCGTTCCACTTCATGATTGTGTCCCACTTGTTGTTGATTCTTCACAAAAAAATACAGTTTTATATCTTTATGTTTGAAGCCTGAAATGTGGCAAAAGGTCGCAAAGTTCAAGGGGGCCGAATACTTTCGCAAGGCACTGTACGTAAAAAATGGATGAACGCATTAAATTATTATGGAACATGCAGTCATATTTAGGTCCTGATTGGTCAATAAGCTTATTTGACACGTCAAATAGTGTTATTGACGTGTATCTTTTTTGACATGCAAAGACCCAAACGGCGTTCCATAGAAATCCTGGTTGAGAATGAAATGACTGAACAAATGAATAACGAAACAGCACAACAAGTAAGTGAAAGAAATAGGTTTTTATTGTGTTTTACTGGTAATGGGGACATACGTAAATGCCAACAAAATAACTTTAGTCAGTGTGTGTGTAACTTTTATTTAACTAGGAAAGTCAGTTAAGAACAAATACTTCTTTAACAATGAAGGCCTACCCCGGCCAAACCCGGACAATGCTGGGCCAATTGGGCGCAGCCCTATGGGACTCCCAATCACGGCTGGATGTGATACAGCCTGGATTTGAACCAGGGACTGTAGTGACGCCTCTTGTACTGAAATGCAGTGCCTTAGACAGCTGCGTCCATGTGTGTGTGTTAACTATTTAACTGTACTACAATGCTTAAAAGGCCGCTAAAATTGTAAATATTGGTTATCAGTATTGGGTTTTTTTTGGCAAGGAAAATATCGGATATCGGTATCGGCCAAAAATGTGATATCGGTGTATCACTAATCACAGTGTGAGAAGGGTTGGCTGAAGACCAGTAAATGGCTTCTATCACTCTCTTCTATCACTCCTATCACTCTTAACAGCGTGCTGTGTTTCTTTCTGGGGACTGTAATGTAACGTGTGTGTGTGTGTGTGTGTGTGTGTGTGTGTGTGTGTGTGTGTGTGTCAAGGGGTAATGGATGACTCAGCAGAGCTGGTGTAATGGCCACACATGCAGGAAGAAGATGGATGCTGCCGTTTAATGGAACCTGATAGAGGTTGACCACTGGGCCCTTTCACTCTGGGCAAACACCATACACTCAGACACACACACATGTACAACAGATGAAGACACACACAATAAATATCCAGTGCTTATTGCCTAATCAGTCTAGACTTATTTCCTCACTTTGAGAATTTGTAGAACACATTTTCTCCCTTTTTAGCAATTTCAAGTACATGAGTGTGTGAGAGAGATGTGGGCGTGCAGAGGTGGCATGGAAGAAGAAGGAGATAGAGGGAGATGGGGAATAAGAGGGAGCAAAGAAAGAAAGAGGCTGAGGGCCAAGTATTTCTGCGGATCTTAGCGGTTATTCAGATTCTCAACAAAAACACACACCCACACACACACACACACACACACACACACACACACACACACACACACACACGACCTGAGGGTGACTCGGTGCATATGGTAAGGAGGGTTGGTATACGTGCCCCTAACTGGAGATCAGAATTCATCACTACCTGTCATGATGTCAGTGTCAACCTTTGGCTTGTCTCAATGAGTTGTCTCTCATTCACTCTCTTTAACTCCATCCCTCCATCGTGAGGTTTGTTTCAGACCTCTTTGAAGTTAAATAACCCACAAGTGATTGGCACCCAACCATTTCACTCTCAGAGCTGTGTATGTGCTTGCATGTGTGCGTTTGTGGACGTGTGTGTGTGTGTATGTGTGTGTGTGTGTGTTTGTGTGTGTTTAGGAGTATGTGTGTGTGTGTGTGTTTAGGAGTATGTGTGTGTGTGTGTGTGTGTGTGTGTGTGTGTGTGTGTGTGTGTGTGTGTGTGTGTGTGTGTGTTCTCTCCAAGGTGAGAGAGGTGATATCGGCAGCACCCAAACCAATCACAGGAGGCCCACTCCCTTATGACATCATCTGCTCAGGTTCCTCTACTCCACAGACACACAGCCTTGTGTCTCCCTCTATCTGCCTAACACACACAGGTGCACACACAAACAGGCACGCGCACACACACACAAAAAGGACAATAATACCCCAGCCATGTGAGTATTTATTTTTTCCATGAGTTCACTTCCCCATCTGCATCTAGTCACAGTCAAATATAGTAAGTATATAAAATAAAATATAACAGATGGGCTTCTGGAGTGTTTCCCCCAGGATTGTTTTCAGCAGTGGTGGCAAAATTATGTTGACACCATCGGAAATATAACTGATTCACGCCACTGCACTGCAGGGAGATGATAAGGAACACAGTGGTTGTGCAATCCTGGCTCTCATTCGCACCACTGCTCACTCTGTTTGCTAAAGATATAGGTTTTAACTTGTCACTCTGATCTTAAAGGGATGGGCTTAACTGCCAAAATCTTGCACTGTTTTCTACTTACCAGCCGCTGCTAAATTAATATCGGGGAAACACTGGCTTCTGACATTAGAGACAAAAAAAAAAATCCACCGTCTCAGTTGACTGTGGAAGACCTGCATCTTTGACCACAAGCAGATCATTTTGGAGTGACTTCCTCCATAACAGTCTCGAAGGCCTCTTTTCCTTCAGCCTTCTTACTCCTTCACCTATCAGTAATCACCAAGGGAAGGAGATGTGGTGATGAAGCCTTCTAGGACTATGGGGACCAGTTCATAAGATAATACTTATGAGAATCTGACCTCTGCCCTCTGACCCCAGCACACATCTGGAGTCCTCATTAAAGGACCAGAGCACAATTTGGCTTCCTGTCTGGTCAACCTCCCAAACCAAAACCCAACCCCCATCCCCAACTATCTTACCTCACCTCTTGTTCTACAAATAGCAACAAATAGAGGAACATGAATTATGCTGATATGCAGTAAATAATCGTGACAGTCCAGGACTGACTGGGACTAGTTAGTACAGATGCTGTGAGAGGAGGACCTATGAGTGTTCTGTGAGACTATTTTTGATTTATATTGTTGTGTTTGACTGGAGGCAGAGATGGGGGATGGGAGGGGTGTTTGTTCTGACTGTGAGCAGTAGAGAGGGGGGCAGCAGTGTGTCTTCACCAGAGTAGAGGAAAGGGACAGTTAAGGTGAACAAATGGAAAATAAGTGTAGTCATATTGGCAATGATGACAGTGCTGCTACTGATGACGACGATAGTGACGTTAAAAGTCATGGATGCAATGATATCAGTAATGGTGATGACAAGTAGCATTAATGTGTCAGTCTGTTGTTTATGAAGTAGCCAATAGAACGTGCCCATTAGGCTTGGAGTGGAACTACAAGAAACACACAGAAGCCAACACACAATAGGAGGAAATCAATACAAACAAAGAACGCAACAGAACACAAAAGCAGTGCTATCAAGTACAGAACACACCAAACTAGAAAACTGAAAAAGAGTTCAAAGTTGAAAAAGTATTAGAGCATTGGAAGTGTGTCGTTCAGCATCTCGTGTCTGAGGAAGATGAAAGCAAGATTAGACGTAGCCCAGAGAGCCACTTCCCTCAGGAAATACCAGGGGAGTATAGTCATCCTGGACCAGCACACACACACACACACACACACACACACACACACACACACACACACACACACACACACGTGAAGGCTCTCGAACACGTATACATTAATATTTTTCTGCGTATATCAATAAGCCAATGCAAACATACAAAAAAATGTACAAAAATTTAAATAAAATAGATCATAAATTATGTTTAGTTTTAGTTTATTTATTCTAAACTTTGGGCAAAAAAATTTAATAGTGTTAAGCTTTTTTTCTAATGGGGTTTTTGAGCTTCTGAATCTGGCAGGTAAATGCTGCCAGTAGATGCCGGTGTTTCAAATATGCCTAGCAAGTGCATCAGTATCACTTGGTATCAGTAGCTAATAGGTAAGAAAATCTGAGGGCGAGCACAGAGTGTGACTGGGACAAGCTAGAGCAGCTTGTGAAGTTGCTGGAGTCGTTTGCAATCCACACCGACCAACTTCAAACTGACAGCCAGTTGCGGTGCCTTGCCTTCTCAACCTTGAGGCACACTTGCAGTCAACTACTGTTGTAAAACAGTTGGCACAGGTCCTCCTGAAGTCACTGTTTGAGCGCTTCGCTCAAACCCTGCAGCAGCTTGCCTAATGGACCCAAGTCTGTCTCAACAGAGATGGAGCCACTGATGAGGGAAGCAGAGTATTTTGTACTTCAGCAAATTAGAGAGTACAGCAGTGGAACAGCAGGACACCAGCAAGATGCCAGCACGTTGAATCCAGCAAGCATCTCGACCAGTTCTTCAGAAATATAGCTTAATCACATTGAAGATTGTGTCTGAGGTCACTGTCCAGCCAGAGGCTCAACCTGGCAGGGCATCAAGTGCCCTGTGTGAGCTGCGGAAATACCTGGAAGAGGTAAAGGGGGGTATGTTTACAGAGTCACCGCTCCAGTTCTGCAAGGCAAGGATGGCTGTTTATCCAAAGTTGTGACACTGGATCTGGTTTCTTCCCCTGCATCCTGAGCGTTCGTGGAGAGAATATTAAGCTTGACATCAGGCTTGGCATACCGAATGACCACCTCTATGGAACGCAGTCTTCTTCAAGATAAACCAGAAAATCTTGGTTGGTTGAGGTACTTGATTCTTCTTACATCTACTACTAAAGTTAAAAAAACATTGGATTGGTGTAAACATGGGAAAGAGAGTTTCCTTTTACCATATTTCTTGCACCAGTCTAGGCGCTTATCCTTTAATCCAAGTCACATTAGGATTGTTTAAAAACTTAAACTTAACCAAACCTATGCCCTGGACATGGAATTGTATGGAGTCCTCGAGTGACCAAAAACCTAGACCCCTTAGGGGTGCATGCACCTGGACCCCTTGTCCCATCCCCCAAGCCCAGAGGGTTGCAATAAAGAACCCCTTGTCCCAAAAGCTGGAGGCATAAACACACACACACACACACACACAAACTAAGAGCTAACTGTCCATGCAGCTTACTAAGACTGCCTCATACTCTATCTCAGCAAGTAAATCTCTAGCATTATTAGCCCCACAGCGTTAACATGCTATTGCATCTACAATAAGGCTTTATTGATCGAACCAATAATGCATGTCATTATACTTATGTTAATTATGCTAATCACTGAGTTAGCAGAGACAACGATTCATCACAGGATGATTTTTGGAATGTGATGTTATAACCATCCCTGTACGAGCTACAGTGCCTGCTCACACACACACACACACACACACACACAGTGGGGTGACATACAGCAGCTGCATACCACTCCAGCCCACTCCCAGAGACACACACACACTAAGGGGGGAGAGAAGAGACAAGAGGACCAGCGGAGAGGAGGAATTAATGTAGAAGCACTGCATTCCAGATAACAGAACCAAACCAATCTCTATTCTCTTCCACCATCTCCACAACCCTTTCTCACTGGGAAGAAGTGCTATGAATTAGCCCACCATATGGTATGGTTGCTTTTCTTACATGTAGACATACACTTATGTATGTATACATATACACAATTGAAGTCAGAAGTTTACATACACTTAGGTTGGAGTCATTAAAACTCATTTTTCAACCACTCCACAAATTTCTTGTTAACAAACTATAGTTTTGGCAAGTTAGGACATCTACTTTGTGCATGACACAAGTAATTTTTCCAACAATTGTTTACAGACAGATTATTTCACTTATAATTCACTGTATCACAATTACAGTGGGTCAGAAGTTAACATACACTAAGTTGACTGTGCCTTTACACAGCTTAGAAAATTCCAGAAAATAATCTCATGGCTTTAGAAGCTTCTTATAGGCTAATTGACATAATTTGAGTCAATTGGAGGTGTACCTGTGGATGTATTTCAAGGCATACCTTTAAACCCAGTGCATCTTTGCTTTACATCATGGAAAATCAAAAGAAATCAGCCAAGACTTCAGAAAAAAAATTGTAGACCTCCACAAGTCTGGTTCATCCTTGAGAGCAATTTCCAAATGCCTGAATGTACCATGTTCATCTGTACAAACGGTATGCAAGTATAACTGGTACGCAAGTATAAACACCATGGGACCATGCAGCCGTCATACCGCTGAGGAAGGAGACACATTCTGTCTCCTAGAGATGAATGTAATTTGGTGCAAAAAGTGCAAATCAATGCCAGAACAACAGCAAAGGACCTTGTGAAGATGCTGGAAGAATAAGTAAAACGTAAAAGTAAAACGAGTGCTATATCGACATAACCTGAAAGGCTGCTCAGCAAGGAAGAAGTCACTGCTCCAAAACCGCCATAAAAAGCCAGACTGTGGTTTGCAACTGCACATGGGGATAAAGATCGTACCTTTTGGAGAAATGTCCTCTGGTCTGATGAAACAAAAATATAACTATTTAGCCACAATGACCATCGTTATGTTTGGAGGAAAAAGGGGAAGGCTTGCAGGCTGAAGAACACAAAGCCCTGACCTCAATACAATAGAACATTTGTGGGAAGAACTGAAAAAACGTGTGTGAGCAAGGAGGCCTACAAACCTGACTCAGTTACACCAGCTGTCAGGAGGAATGGACCAAAATTCACTCAACTTATTGTGGGGAGCTTGTGGAAGGCTACCTGGAATGTTTGACCAAAGGTAAACAATTTAAAGGCAATGCTACCAAATATTAATTGAGTGTATGTAAACTTCTGGCCCACTGGGAATGTGATGAAAGAAATAAAAGCTTAAATAAATCATTCCCTCTACTATTATTCTGACATTTCACATTCTTAAAATAAAGTGGCGATCCTAACTGGCCTAAAACGGGGAATTTTTATTCGGATTAAATGTCAGGAATTGTGAAAAACTGAGTTTAAATGTATTTGGCTAAGGTGTATGTAAACTTCCGACTTCAACTGTATATACAGTAAACTCAGTTTACAATTCCTGACATTTTAAACAAATGATAGTCCCACTAAGCGGAAACTAGATGGGACGGCGTATCACTGCAGAATGCTATGGTAGCCATGCTGGTTAAGTGTGCCTTCAATTCTAAATAAATCACTGACAGTGTCACCAGCAAAGCATCTCCACACTATCACACGTCCTCCTCCTCCATGCTTCACTGTGGGAACCACACATGCGGATATCATCCGTTCATCTACTCTGCATCTCACAAAGACACAGCGGTTGGAACCAAACATCTCAAATTTGGCTCATCAGACCAAGGGACAGATTTCCACCGGTCTAATGTCCATTGCTCATGTTTCTTGGCCCAAGCAAGTCTCTTCTTATTATTGTTGTCCTTCAGTAGTGGTTTCTTTGCAGGAATTTGACCATGAAGGCCTGATTCACAGTCTCCTCTGAACAGTTGATGTGTCTGTTACTTGAACTCTGTGAAGCATTTATTTGGGCTGCAATTTCTGAGGCTGGTAAGTCTAATGAACTTATCCTCTGATGCAGAGGTAACTTTGGGTCTTCCTATCCTGTGGCGGTCCTCATGAGAGCCAGTTTCATCATAGCGCTTGATGGTTTTTGCGACGGCACTTTTCTGTATTGACTGACCTTCATGTCTTAAAGTAATGATGGACTGTAGTTTCTCTTTGCTTATTTGATCTGTTCTTGCCATAATATGGGCTTGGTCTTTTACCAAATAGGGCTATCTTCTGTATACCCCGCTCCCCCCTACCTTGTCACAACACAACTGATTGGCTCAAATGCATTAAGAAGGAAAGAAATTCCCCATATTAACTTTTAACAAGGCACACCTGTTATTTGAAATGCATTCCAGGTGACTACCTCATGAAACTGGTTGAGAGAATGCCAAGAGTGTCCAAAGCTGTCATCAAGGCAAAGGGTGGCTACTTTGAAGAGTCTCAAATATTAAATATATTTTGATTTGTTTAATACTTTTTTGGTTACTACATGATTCCATATGTGTTATTTCATATTTTGATGCCTTCACTATTATTTTGACAATGTATAAAATACAAAAAATATAGGAAAACCCATGAATGACTAGGTGTGTCCAAACTTTTGACTGGTACTGTATATTTGTTTTCCTGATTCTGACATGTCTCGTTCTGATATTTCTAAATTTCTTTCTTTTTGGATTATGTGCATATGGTTGAGTTCTTTTTAGGTATTATTACTATACTGCAATATTCCCTCTAAGCTGTGCGCGTGCAGCAGCGCCGAAATATCAGAGAAGCACGAGATTGAACTTCACTCAACTTTCTGGAGCAGTGATCACCAACCGGTCTATCGGGATCGATTGGTCGACCTCCAAGGCATTCCTAGTCGACCACCAAACCTTTATGTAAAAAACCCAACATTAAAGCCAACATTTTTATTCCTCTGGGCTGTTTGGCAGTAGGTGTACACAATTCAGCTGCTCTGTGTGCCAGTTAGGCAAAAGGTTGCGATTTTGAACCATTTCAGGTGTCTGAAGGTACAAACTCTGTCTTCCCAGTGGGCCCTGAGAGCAAAGTGTGCACTATAAGCTTCCCGCAGGTCAATCGAATGCCTCAGAATACCGTGTCTGCAGTAACGTAGCAGGCATAAGAAATCTACACACAAATGAGATTTCAAAATGTTTAAAACAATGATTAGAGAGAGACTGTCAACAAATAGAGCAAAGAGATGCTGTTGTTATGACTGAGTTCATGTTTAAGTTCTTACTCAGCACTGTCAACACTTTGTATTCAACACCTTTATAAGCCATAAAATGTGCCTTCTTCCCATTTCCACTCAGCGCCACAACAAGACTGCAGTTGGGTATTTTTTAATATCAAGGAATATTTCACTTTCTCTGTTCATAGGAGTAACAACATGAATCTGTGCATGAGGCCGAAATAATGCAGTGCGACTCGAGTTTCGCCATCAGCTGGAAGACAGAGGCCCTTTTGGTCAGTGTCAGTGGAGGAAAGGGAGAGTGGAGGGCTGTTGAGAGGCAGACCCTCAGTCTGCTGTTCTCCCTCCACTGAGACTGAGCATCAGATTCAGGCACCATCAGCCCAGTAATATTGAAATAAAAAGCGAATTATTTAAATGTATGCTCACTCAGCTGTGCCTCACAAGTAATACAACAACGGCTCTACCATCACATAGCCTACCTCAAATTTTGAAATATATATATTTTTAAACGACCTGAAGAACAATGAATTGGCACGGCAATTCAAACAATATGCGCTGATAATGTATTGGGCCATAGCTTACTGCACAAACCTCACTGCTACAGTACTGTTTTAAATTGGTTAATGTTGCACAGGCTTACATTTTTTAAGTCATGTTAAAAAAACAATCGGAGCGGTAGATCTCGGCTTGCATTTTGACTCAAAAAGTGATCTTGACTCAGAAAAGGTTGGTGAACACTGTTCTAGAGTTCTCTGTTAACACTATCAACATTTACCTTTACTGTAGCCACTTTCAACGCAACAAAACAAACTATGCAAAAGATTTTGTTGTAGGCAGAACGCATCGGAGTAGGATTCTATTGCATTGACACACACTACTCAGCCCGTACTCTACACAGACCGGTGTGGCATAAACAAATCAAAGCTGCAGTAGGCCTATATGGATCTGTGCCATTTACGTTCAACTGGACTGTGTTTACAGCATGAGCGGTTCTGAGTACATGCGCCTGTTCTGAGATCAAAGTAAGAGCTGCATGCAGCCACGCGTGCACATTTTGTTCATATCCTTTGCTAGTTAGTGAGAAATTAGCCCTGTTTTAGATAATTTGTAGTCAACAATAGGGGTGATTGCTTCCCACAAAAGCGCAAAACGTGTACATTTCTAGACATCTTTGAAAAGCGAATCAGGTAAAGAGCTTTTTTTTGTCTTAAAGGGGCTGTGTTGTATTTTGAGACAGACTTGAATAAGCTAAGTAGCCAATAGGTAGAGGGTAGTATAATGTGTCTGATTCTCTGTAATAATGGTATGGGAATAATAATGCATTTTATTTTGTAAAGTGGTTTCTTGCGTCAAACAATACAACATTTTCAGTCACCTCCTTGCATAAAGAAGTTCATGTCAAGCCCTGTATGTTTTTTTCAAAAGTCTCATGGAATGTAAGCCTTTATTGAACACCACACATTGGCTGCTACTGTAGGCTGAATGATAGAACAGCCTTTTCCATGTTAAAATGATATGGGATGCATTCATTCCATTATTTTTGATGGTAGGCCACTATGGTAGGCCTACATTATGATCAAATAGTCACAGTAGCCTATATGGTCATTGTTAAAACTGTAACTTAAAGCAGGTACAGCCTCAGTGTTCACAGTAAATGGCGCTGGAAGTTGCACAGAATTTTCACAACATTCAAGTTTGCGCTCAGCAGACCTGAAATGAGCTCAGTGACGAAAAAATGTGAGGGAACATTGCTACACTGCTGGAGCTGGAAACACAAGCATTTCGCTGCACCTGCGATAATATCTGCAAATCTGTGTATGCAACCAATTAATGTTGATTTGACTTGATTTACACACAAACACATGCAACCACCCTGCACTTTAGTGCAGCACCGGTCTATAAAGTAATGTAGAGTCATGTGCAAGAGACTCAGGGGATTAC
Source organism: Oncorhynchus mykiss (assembly GCF_057628025.1). Taxonomy (NCBI): domain Eukaryota; kingdom Metazoa; phylum Chordata; class Actinopteri; order Salmoniformes; family Salmonidae; genus Oncorhynchus; species Oncorhynchus mykiss. Next base: position 73,862,189 of record NC_143024.1, read on the forward strand.
ACCACTACCACTCTCCATTGAGGGAGATGGAGAGGTGTGTGGTGAACTGCTGAATGGCCCTGGTGATGAAAACAGGGATGTGGCGAAGCGAACTAATGCTGCTTTGAAATGGAGATGGTTAAAGAAAATGGTCTGAAATGAAGGCTGTTTTAGATGGAGAGATGCTGCTTGCTCTTCCAGCCACAGAGACAGAGGTAGAAATGTGGAGGTTTGAGATGCAGAGAGTGATCTGGTCTGGTCTGCTGTGTCTTGGATGTTTGAACAGGGAGGTCTGTGTAAGTAGGCCAAGAAAACAGCCCTGCTCTGGGGGAGAGAGAGGCATGAGAGAGAGGCAAGGAGGGGTGTGGGAGTCCTCCAGGTCAATAATAAACCTCTATTGATCGTTGCAGTGCAGCTGCAACAAGCAAGGAGGAGTATCGGCTGGCCTGTAAACAGATAGAAATCTCTTAGTACTGCTGTTCCACTCCCACAGAGCGGCTGGGCTGCTGCTTCTGCTATTCAGGTAAGATCTGTGGAGTTAAAGAATGCAAAAGCATACCACTCTCAGACATACAATATCTATAATATGAGCTTGGGTGGGGAGAGGTAGTGAGGAGATAAATAGGCTATCTATTAGTTGAGGACAAAAATGTATGTTAATAAATTGCAAAAATTGACCAGAAAGAGGCATGGGAGGAGGGAGTGCATGCATGTGTGCATTGGTCTGTGTATGGTGAAAGTGTGTGTTGCGCATGCTATCAGGTCAAGTACTAACTAGTAAGTAAGAAGTTCAATTCTGGGCAGTGGCACAACTTTCCATCACCCAAGGATGCTCAGCCCATTTTTAGATACACTGGGGTTTGAGTTACACACACTGACATGGATACGGTTTATAAGCGGTGACAGACCACGACATGAAAGGTGTTCCAAAATCAGCACTCTGGATAGTGTGAAGTAAATCATCACGCTTCCACCAGAAGAGCAGAGACGCATTCTAAACATCTTCAAATCTAAACATAAGACCGTTTGGAGACGGAAATGGACATCCATTTTGCAGCAGCTTTAAATTATACACTATAACGTAGTGAGTTTACAGACTGGCTGACTGTACATACAGCTCAAATGGCTGCTTTGGTTTCCAAAGGCATGACTGGTATCTTCAACCCAGTAAATATGTTGGGCCCCGAGGCCCTGGTTGTTGCTTTGCTTTCCTATTTGTACTGCCTAGAACCTTATAGGGAAGCATTGCTTCAACCATCTACCAGCCATCAGGAGCGAGAAGCTAGGAAAAGACTGCAGCTCCACTATGCATTCCCTGCTCTATTGTGTGTAGCCTACAGACAGACAGACTGACAGACAGACAGACACACACACACAAAAAGAGGACCCCCCCCCAATCATCCACCCATCCCCATTTCACATTCCTCTTTTGAAGCAGGAGGATCACCAGTGAAAACAGCCAAAAGGGTGGAGCTGGAGAGGCAGGGGCAGTGCTGCTCTCTCTCCCCCCAGTCTCCCCCTCTCCCCCTGGGCCAGACCTGAGCCCTTGAATAAAGCCTGGTGAAGCCTTGAGCACACAGGAGGATTACCGCGCTGTCCAACACTATTATTCATGTTAATAAAGAGCGCTATCGTCTGGAACACCGCCTCGCCCAGTCAGATCCACCTCGTCCAGAGAGAGAGAGACGGGGAATGTTTATGATTTTATTTCATAGACTCATTCAGAGAGTGTGGATCTGGGATGAGTGAATTATAGAGATAGGAATCAGAGAGAATTCATACAACAAATGGACTCAAAGGAAAGCTTTCTTATATTAACACTGGGAAACAAAACAATGAGGATTTGGAAGCTGAGGAAGATGGCTACTAAAGCGGCTGCTAGATACAAATCAGATCCGTAGTCCAGAGTTCTTACTAATTACTGCAACAAACTGCCAAAGGAACAAATAGCGTTCCCAAACCACTATGGGCATCCAACTACTGTTCTACTAATCTACGACCTTTGACTCTATTCTCTATGCCCCAAATTAGAGTCTAGTTGGCATTCCTGTTATCCAATGCATGTATGGGTAGCCCAATACGGCGACCAGAGTATGGGGCAAGTAGGTGTGTCGAAAGGAGTGGGTGTATGGAAAGTGAATTGGGCGGATTTGTTGCCACTCAAGACCGTTTTGCGTGGCTGATTGGGCTGCACAACGAGTCGATAAGCTTGAAGTGCTTCCTACTCGGTATCACAATCGTGTCGCTAACGTGGCCATTTTTTTTCTCTTACATGATTTTATTTTCGAGTAGGATAGCAGCCTACGCATCAAATAACTAATATCGATAACCATCTAGATGTCACCTTGATGCATACATAGTCTACTACTCAATGGGGAGGGAATGAACGGCAACGGTATGGAAAGTAGCAACCTAGTAGCCAATATCAGGGTGATAGCTGCACAGCCACACAACGCAAGTACACCCATTATCAACACTTTAAATAAAAAATAAACAATCGTCAGTTTTATAACTAAAATTCTACAATTATTAGTAAAACTAACAGTGAAATACGACTTAGACTCATCCTATGGCTTAAAAACCGAAGTCCTAACTCACGGTACGGTAGCTCAACGTACGGTGAGTTGTGTCGTAAGAAATTAAAGAAAAAACACCACTCAAACAAAAATGTCTAACCTATAGCAGAGCAGTTTCGACTCACCTACTCCTTTCCACATGCCCACTACTTTCCTTTCGACACACCCACCCATACTCCGGTCGCCATATTGGGATGCAGATACCCCCTTCTCATCCGGTGAGGGGCAAACTATTATGGAGTCACTGGAGACGCCTATAGAAAGATTGTGTTCAACATTTACATCCTGTGCCTGGGAAAGGGTTATGATACAATAGTCTCAAAGAGCATGTTATCTCCTCCCATCCCATACTGCCCTCTGATCCAACATCAAACCAGATCAGCTGACCGTTTAAGTCACACTGGTAAACACAGTCAGGGTCAGTGAAGGGGCAGAGTATTTAGGTAAGAGGAAAGAGACAAAAAAAAGCAGAAAGGAGAAGACAGAAAGGGAGAAAAATTGAGAGAATAGAGAAAGGGAGAGAAATTGAGAAAATAGAGAAAGGGAGAGAAATTGAGAGAATAGTGAAACCTGATTTTGCAATGGAATCTGTACCCTTATAGGCCAGAAACGGATTAATTTAAACCTGGAACCAATATTAAAGGCTAATCAGAGAGGGGAGGGCAGGTGAAAGCGCTAACTTGATTAGCGGGCGCTGTCTGTGTTAGCTATTAGCCCCTATGCCCTCAAACTGATGGGGAGTGCTAATGGCTGCGCTAGCCTAGCTCTTAGCAAATAAGAGGAGAAGCTAGGTCTGGCTTTCTGGTATGATTTATTCTCCAAGCTCTGACTTTATTATGCATTATTGCTATGAGAAGTGACAATTGCCCTCAACATCAGATGGGGGAACGGAATAAAACCAGACCATTATAAATAAGCTTAGAAATCCAAGACAACCCAGAACAAGACAACCCAGAACAAAAAAATACCAGGCAGGCAGGCAGGATGAACAGCTGACCCCTATTGGCACACACATGTAGTCAAACAGAGCTCTATCCGATTTTTACACATCAACCATTTCAAGGACAGAAGCCTCATCGGATAGAGTGCAGCCAGCTAGTCATACAGGCAACCATTACGAAACACTGATGCATGTATGTTGTCTGACAGAGCTCTGTTTGACTACACGCATGTGCCAATAGGGGTCAGCTGTTCATCCTGCCTGCCTGCCTGCCTGGTATTTTTTGTTTCTGTCTGTGAGAAGCCAATGGCCTAGTTTCTCTGACTGGGTTGTGAAGCAAGAAGAGCACTGCTACCAGTCCTGGAGTTATGGGCAAGCCTTGGGGGGCCTGGCCTGCCCTACCGTACCCTCCTTTGTCCAAATAAAATATTGAAATATTTATCATTTATTTGACAGAGACACGTGTCGACAGAAAAACACATCAATCTCAGATAAAGCATCAGAGCTAGCGAAACAGCACCCCTATGTCTCAGTATGTGTAGACCATGTATCTGATGTTGTCTGGAGTATGGCATGTCATACTCTTTTTCTCCAGACAGCATCAGATATATGGGTTACATATAGTAAGACAGAGGGGCGCTGTTTTGCTCGCTCGGATGCTTTCTCCAGATGTGATAGTTTTAGCAGAGTAGAAGAGGTGAAGCGAGAGGGCTCATTCTGCCAAAATATGTCCAGAATAAGCCTGCCTTTCTGCCTTTGGGACAACAACTCCCATTGTTAGAGAGTGGAGACATGAGCATCTCATCATTATATACAGATCTCTGGTTTCAGCCACTTGCGAATTGGAAAGGAAAGTTGGCAGGTGCACAGTGCACTGTTCGGATGCTGGCTTCCCCTAAAGTAAATTGATGTTATGCCAAAATTAAATCCTGTCTAAATAAAATCATTCAAAATACTTCACCAGAGAGCATGACTTAGCCACAGAGGATCATTAGCTGTTGATTGTAGATAGGCCTATGCCTATTTGGGTACGCCCACAATTTGGACATCGCGCATGACAATAGGCCTAGGTGATTATTGAGTTGCAGCTGTCAGTGAAAAGCATCTAAAATGTGTGAAGGTAATGTGTTGAGTATAATTTTAAATGTTGAGACAAGAAGAAGGGGTGTGGGTGTGTGGCTAAGATATGTCTCTCTCCAGAATGCACTCAACTGTCTCCCTATAATCCCTGTGCATTCATTGTTTTATTGTGTTATCCGTTTGCCCCGATTACTTTTTATCAACTCCCCATTACATATGTCACCAGTAGTAAACGTACCGTTAATCCCCATCGTTTGGTTACATACATTTCTGTTAATGTATGTATTAATGACAGTAATTTACTTTTTTCATTCTCGGAATGGAAACATTGTTCGCAGAGTTCACAACCTGCTACAGTTTGGGTTTATTTCATAGCCATCAATAACAAGTTTGGTAAATGTTTTAATCGTCTTTTGTGTGGAGTGCTCCATGTGATCAATGAGCATGTATCAGGTTTCTCTGCCTTGATAATGTTGAGGGAATGTGCATGCCTGAGCATGCATAGAAGTACCTGTCCTGCTGCTTGCAAATGTAGAAAAGTGCCCATTTGGGGAGGTCTATTGTCCCCCTTTTCATGAAAACGGAGAAGGGACTGTGGATCCATTCATACATTTATTTGTTTGTAGGTTAGTCACGTGTTCAGTGATTGGGTCTCAGTGTAGGCAGCAGTCTCACTGAGTTAGTGATGACGATTTGACAGTTTGATAGCTATTTTTCAGTCTCTCAGTCCCAGCCTTGATTCACCTGTACCGTCCTCGCCTTCTGGATGATACCGGTGTGAACAGACAGTAGCTCGGGTGGTTGTTGTCCTTGTGATGCGTTGTGCAGACTGCACCACCCTCTGAAGAGCCTTGCGGTTGAGAGCGGTGCAGTTGCCGTACCAGGCTGTGATACACAATCTAGAGCATCCTGGCGGGCTGTATCTGTAAAGGTTTGTCAGGGTTTTGGATAACAGGGAAATTTTCTTCAGCCTCCTGAGGTTGAAGAGGCACTGTTGCGCCTTCTTCACCATACTGTCTGTGTGGGTGGACCATTTCAGTTTGTCTGTGATGTGTACGCCCAGGAACTTAAAACATTCCACCTTCTCCACTGCTGTCCCTTCGATGTGGATAGGGGGTGCTCACTCTGCTGTTTCTACGATCATCTTCTTTGTTTTGTTGACGATGAGTGAGAGGTCTTTTTCCTGACCTCACTTTCCGAGTGCCCTCACCTCCTCCCTGTAGGCTGTCTCGTGGTTGTTGGTGATCAAGCCCACTACTGTTGTGTCGTCTGCAAACTTGATGACTGAGTTGGGGGTGTGCATGGCCATGCAGTCGTAGGAGAACAGGGAGTAGAGGAGAGGGCTGTGCACACACCCTTGTGGGGCCCCAGTGTTGAGGGTCAGAGAGGTGGAGATGTTGTTTCCTACATTCACCACCTGGGGGCGGCCAGTCAGAAAGTCCAGGACACAGTTGCACAGGGAGGGGTTGAGACCCAGGGCCTCCAGCTTGATAATGAGCTTGGAGGGTACTATGGTGTTGAATGCTGAGCTGTAGACAATGAACAGCATTCTTACATACAGTTGAAGTTGGAAGTCTACATACACTTAGGTTGGAGTCATTAAAACTCATTTTTCAACCACTCTCCAAATTTATTGTTAACAAATTATAGTTTTGGCAAGTCGGTTAGGACATCTACTTTGTGCATGACACAAGTAATTTTTCCAACAATTGTTTACAGACACATTATCTCACTTATAATTCACTGTATCACAAGTCCAGTGGGTCAGAATTTTACTGTGCCTTTAAACAGCTTGGAAAATTCCATAAAATGATGTCATGGCTTTAAAAGCTTCTGATAGGCTAATTGACATCATTTGAATATATTGGAGGTGTACCTGTGGATGTATTTCAAGGCCTACTTTCAAACTCGGGGCCTCTTTGCTTGACATCATGGGAAAATCAAAAGAAATCAGCCAAGACCTCAGAAAAATACATTTTGACCTAAAAGTCTGGTTCATCCTTGGGAGCAATTTCCAAATGCCTGAAGGTACCACTTTCAAGTCCAAGTCTAAACACCATGGGACCATGCAGCCGTCATACCACTCAGGAAGGAGACACGTTCTGTCTCCGAGGTGTGAACGTACTTTGGTGCGAAAAGTGCAAATCAATCCCAGAACAACAGCAAAGGACCTTGTGAAGATGCTGGAGGAAACGAGTACAAAAGTATCTATATCCACAGTAAAACGAGTCCTATATTGACATAACCTGAAAAGCCGCTCAGCAAGAAAGAAGCCACTGCTCCGAAACCACCATAAAAAAGCCAGACTGTGGTTTGCAACTGCACATGGGGACAAAGATCGTACCTTTTGGAGAAATGTCCTCTGGTCTGATGAAACAAAAATAAAATTGTTTGGCCATAATGACCATCGTTATGTTTAGAGGAATTAGGGGGAGGCTTGCAAGCCGAAGAATACCATCCCAACCGTGAAGCACAGGGCGGCAGGATAATGTTGTGAGGGTGCTTTGCTGCAGGAGGGACTGGTGCACGTCACAAAATAAATGACATCATGAGGAAAGGAAAATGATGTGGATATATTGAAGCAACATCTCAAGACATCAGTCAGGAAGTTAAAGCTTGGTCGCAAATGGGTCTTCCAAATGGACAATGACCCCAAACATACTTCCAAAGTTGTGGCAAAATGGCTTAAGGACAACAAAGTCAAGGTATTGGAGTGGCCATCACAAAGCCCTGACCTCAATCCTATTAAAAATTTGTGGGCAGAACTAAAAAAGCATGTGCGAGCAAGGAGTCCTACAAACCTGACTCAGTTACACCAGCTCTGTCAGGAGGAATGGGACAAAATTCACCTAACTTATTGTGGGAAGCTTGTGGAAGGCTACCTGAAACGTTTGACCAAAGTTAAACAATTTAAAGGCAATGCTACCAAATACTAATTGAGTGTATGTAAACTTCTGACCCACTGAGAATGTGATGAAAGAAATAAAAGCTGAAATAAATAATTCTCTCTACTATTATTCTGACATTTCACATTCTTAAAATAAAGTGGTGATCCTAACTGACCTAAAACAGGGATTTTTACTAGGATTAAATGTCAGGAATTGGGAAAAACTGGGTTTAAATGTATTTGACTAAGGTGTATATAAACTTCCGACTTCAAATGTAGGTATTATTTTTGTCCAGATGGGATAGGGCAGTGTGCAGTGTGATGGCGAGCCACTCAAAGCATTTCATGATGACAGAAGTGAGTGAGTGCTACACTGAACATTTAGTTCAGTTATCTTTGCCTTCTTGAGTACAGGAACAAAGGTGGCCATCTTGATGCATGTGGGGACAGACTGGGATAGGGAGCTATTAAATATGTCTGTAAACACACCGGCCAGCTGGTCTGCGCATGCTCTGAGGACGCGGGTAGGGATGCCATCTGGGCCAGCAGCCCTGCGAGGATTAACAAGTTTAAATGTTTTATTCACGTCAGCCACTGAGAAGGAGAGGGGTGGCCGCAGTCTTTGTTAGCGATCCGCAACGGTGGCACTGTGTTATCCTCAAAACAGGCAAAGAAGGTGTTTAAGTTTGTCTGGAAGCGTGACGTCGGTATCCGTGACGTGGCTGTTTTTGTTTTGTAGTCCGTGATCTTCTGTAGACCCTGCCACATAAGTCTCTTGTCTGAGCCGTTGAATTGCGACTTCACCTTGTCCCTGTAATGGCATTTCACTTGTTTGATTGCCTTACGGAGCGAAACCATCCACGGTTTCTGGTTAGGTTAGGTTCTAATGGTCACAGTGGGTGCGACGTCTCCAATGCACTTATTTATAAACGCACTCACGGAGTCAGCGTATAGGTCAATATTGTCCTCTGAGGCTGATCGGAACATATTCCAGTTTGCGTGATCAAAACAATCTTGGAGCGTGGCTTCCGATTGGTCAGACCAGCGTTGAATGGTTCTCGTCACTGGTACATCCTGTGAGTTTCTGCCTATAAGCTGGGACGAGCAAGATTGGTTCATGGTCGGCTTTGCCGAAGGGAGAGCGGGGGAGGGCTTTGTATGCATCGCGGAAGTTAGAGTAGCAGTGGTCGAGAGTATTAGCCCTATGTGTCGTGCAATCAATATGCTGATAAAATTTAGGTAGCATTGTTCTCAAATTTTCTTTGTTAAAATACCCAGCTACAATAAATGCAGCCTCCGGATATATAGTTTCCAGTTTACATAGAGTCGAGTGAAGTTCCTTGAGGGCCGTCTTGGTGTTCGCTTGAGGGGGGGGATGTACACAGCTGTGACTATTGCTGATGAGAATTCTATTGGTAGGTAGAATGGCCGACATTTGATTGTAAGGAATTCTAGGTCGGGTGAGCAGAAGGACTTGAGTTCCTGTATGTTGTTATGATTACAACTAGAGTTGTTAATCATAAAACATACACCCCCGCCCTTCCTCTTCCCAGAGAGGTGTTTATCTCTGTCAGCACGATGCATGGAGATGCCCGGTGGCTGAACGGATTCCGACAACATATCCAGAGAGAGCTATGTTTCCGTGAAACAGTGAATGTTACAATCTCTGATGTCTCTCTGGAAGGCAACCCTCGCTCGAATTTTGTCTACCTTGTTGTCAAGAGAAGGGACATTGGCTTGTAATATACTCGGGAGAGGAGAGCGATGTGGCCGTTTTCGAAGCCTGAACAGAAGACCACTCCGCCTGCCCCTTCTGTGTCGCCGTTGTTTTCGGTCAGCTGCTGGAATTAGATCCATTGCCCTGGGTGGTGGTCCAAAGAGAGGATCTGAGAGTGCACGGGGTGTGACTGGTCAGGCACCGTGTGATGCAGAGATGCGCACGGTGTCTCCAGTTCGTATTCATAGCCCGGTGCGCTCTATTCCAGCTCCTCGCATTTACCGGGCTAGAATGGGCATCCAGCCAGGATGGATGTTGCCGGCTCAGCGCTCCTGGTCTCCAGTACACCTCCTTGGACCAGGATATCCTGCGCCGGCTTTGCGTACTGTGTCTCCGGTGTGTCTGCACAGCCCAGTGCATCCTGTGCTAAAGCCCCGCACTTGCCGGGCTAAAGTGAGCATCCAGCCAGGACGCATTGTGCCAGATCTATGCTCCAGATCTCCAGTGCGCCTCCACAGTCAAGTAAGTCCTGTGCCTGCTCCCCGCACTCGCCCTGAGGTGCGTGTCTCCAGCCCGGTACCACCAGTGTTGGTCCCACGCACCAGGCCTCCACTCCAGCGAAGGTCCCCAGTCCGGGGTCTCCAGTGATGATCCAAGGTCCGGTTTTACAAAGGCGGAGAGATCAGAATAAGGAGGGGTGGCTGCATCCAGAACCGGAGCTGCCACCGAGGGTAGATGCCCACCTGGAACCTCCCCTATAGGTTCAGGTTTGCGGCCGGGAGTCCGCACCTTTGGGGGGGGTGGGGGTACTGTGACGCTCTGACCTTTAATATCTGTATTCTATATATTTTAGTTAGGTCAGGGTGTGACGAGGGTGGGTATGCTAGTTTTTGTATTGTCTAGGGCTTTTGTATGTCTAGGAGTTTTGTAGGCCTAGGTCTTTATATGTCTACGGTGGCCTGATATGGTTCCCAATCAGAGGCAGCTGTTTATCGTTGTCTCTGATTGGGGATTATATTTAGGTGGCCATTTTCCCTTTTGTGTTTGTGGGTTTTTGTTCTATGTTTAGTTGCCTGTCTGCACTACTCATATTAGCTTCACGGTTCGTTTTGTTATTTTGTTTGTTCAGTGTTCATTCTTATAATAAAAAAGAATGTAAGCATACCACGCTGCACCTTGGTCTCCTCCTTACAATGAACGTGACAAACACGAAGCGAGGCGACCATCTCTGTTGGCGCCATCTGATATGATGGCGCTGACACATAGGAGGTCCTGTGAAAAAATCCGACCCCCATGGAAATCAAATGCCCATCCAACTGACTCATTCTCATGCCGGCCCTATCTGTTACAGAAATCTATTAACCTCTGTTGTGTTCTAAAAGCACAGGCCTGATTACTGTTCAAATGACTATCCAATAGAGCTACAGTACATGCCCACTGAAGAGAGAGAGAGCAGACACAGAAGTATTTTCTCCTCTTTTCATTCCATTCCATTGGGTTATGGGGGTTAATCCAGAAAGCATGTGTGTTCTTAATCAAGCCATTGGGGAGGTGTGTGTGTGTGGTCCTATATTCAGCTCTCATGTGAGCGCATAGTGTAAAATATCAGTGCATTCGTAAATTAATGTGTGACTGGACACGTGTGTGTGCCGTGTTAATGACCTTCCTGACTGGACACACACCAGTGCTGGGGTTGTGCTGGCGCCGGTGTTGGGGGACTACCTATGTGCACATTCTCATTCCCATAAAACATAAGGCTTCAGTTGCACTACAGAGCGCAAGGATTGCATCACTGTGGAAACAAGCCAACCTCATAACCCTGATTTAGCTCTGTCGTAAGAAGCAATCTATAAAGGTCAAAGGTCACATCCACACTATTTCTAATCACTTACCTATATATTTATGTTTTTGCATTATTGAGTGGCAGTAATGTGATGGAAAGGTTAAAAGGACAGGTAAAGAGAGAGAGCACTGCACACACACACACACACACACACACACACACACACACACACACCCAACCTCCCAGGGCCTAGAAGACCTCTCATACCAGATCATTTTAAGTGCACTGAGCCATAATGTCAATGCACATGCCAAGCTCCAATCTCAGAGGATCGTATATAGAGGGGTGGTATGGTAGACACCCCGGACAATGACGAATCAGGATTCATGCTTCCTTGCCTCCCTCCATGACTCCATGGAAGTTCTTTGGACTTGTCATTCCTAAAGGAGTGGCTAGGAAGGGTAGGAGCCTGGATAACTATGTGTTCTAAAGAAAGAAGAGCTATTCTGGACCTGTGTCAGTGGATGCTATAGGAAAACTAGCACAGAGCTCCACTAGCCTAGTGCATGACAGCATCTTGACAGGGAGAGTCAAGAGTTTCTGAAACCCAAATTACAAACTCTGTCTCTCTAGGATCTATCTTGCTCTGTCATTTCTCCACATCTTCCAGACAGGAAGCTGCTGTCGGGGCCTTTGGATCCACCAGGCCTCACAGCTCCATAACCCTCCATTTTGTGGGAACGAGGGGGGCGATATCTAAACCACTGGAACTTTTTACACAGGCATTTTTATCACCTCCTCAAAGGGCCGGGCTAAATCTAGGTCTTGTGATGAGGAGGTTTCATATTCACAGCAGGCTGTAACAAAAAGAGTGTCTCTTTGGTACAGGGAAGGGTGAGGCTCAGTTAATTAAGACAGAGCTGTTTTAACCTCCAGTAAAAACAAATGTAAAGAAAAGTGGCGAGTGAGAAACAATACAATGGAGATAACAGTCCTTGTGAAGAACATAGTGCCCGGTGTTGTTTCACAGAGATTTTCTTCCTCACGTCACTCCATGGTGGCTCTTCTGACAATGAGCCGCTTCAGAGAAGAGCTTCTCTCCCAAAGCTGAGTAGCTGTATAGACAACCCAAATGGTTTGATTTGACTTTCTTTGCCAAGAACTGAACGGGGCATAGACAGCAAATGTGATGTGGTCCATAGATGTTGTAAAATAGACCGAGCATTCTGCTCGGGCAATAGCATGGAGAGCCCAAATTGTGTGGGTCCTGTCTTCTACCAAAAAAGAAAGTTTGCACTGTGGTCCTTGTGACACCCATTGAAGCCTTAGCATTGGGAGGTAGTGAAGCTTATCCACCCTCTCTGTTCCAAAATGACCCCACATACCAACATGTCAACACAGAGATATTAATGCTCATTGTGACACCGGGTCAAACCCCAGCCCTCTTAGTGAGAGGGTGGCACATTCAACACACATCCACCTCTAGACCAGGGGCTTAGAGCCAGTTGACGCCAGTGACCCAATAACAAGTCCTCAGCCTGGGTGTACCTCAGAGTCCTGTACTGGTACCACTCACTAAGGTGGGGGTTTACAGAACAGCATACAGTCAAAGCACAATGTCATACAAAACAAGCTGACTCTCTTGTGTGCTTTGTTAGCTATACACTCAGGAGAAGGCTGAAACATGTTTGTCTTAGATAAAGTATGTATATGTGTATTGTCATACTAATCATACACCCAACCATAATAACTCCAAGGCTAATAATAGCAGACTGCATGTTGACTGCTATTCAGACCCCTAATGTTGGAACAGAACTCCACCCTGGGTTCTTCCTTCTATAAACATGCACACAGTGCAAAGGTTCTTTCAGTGTGTGTGTGTGTGTGTGTGTGTGTGTGTGTGTGTGTGTGTGTGTGTGTGTGTGTGTGTGTGTGTGTGTGTGTGTGTGTGTGTGTGTGTGTGTTAAAGCAATACATGACATTGTATGTAATGGTGGCCAACTCAGTGGCCTTGTGGTTAGAGTGTCTGCCCTGAGATTGTAGGTTGTTCAATCCTTGGCCGAGTCATAGCAAAGGCTGTAAGAATGGGACCTGATGCATCTCTACTTGGCATTAAGGAGATAGATTTGGGGTAAGGCACTGTGATAGACTAGCATTCTGTTCAGGGGGTGTACTTGTACATCAAGCTGCTAGCCCTCCTGCCCTGTGTGTGTACGCCTATGAGAGATCATATGTGTGTAATCATGATTTGAGGGCTCAGCATTAAATCCCCTGCAGAAACACAGATTTGAGCATTGATGAAATGTTGTAGGGTCTCCTGTTGTAGAGATCTGTTCAGGTGAACTTGCCTCGCCCTTGCATCATCATTCAACTCTCATCATCAGCCTGTCTGTCCCCAATTCCCCCTCCTCCACTATGATGTCATCCACTGTGCTTCATCCTCCCAGAATGCTTTGCTTGAGATGACAGCAGACAAACTAAATGAATCCTTCCAAAAAAAAACTAAAATTGCCCTGGGCAACAGTCCACAAGGAGCGAGAAGTTTGGAAACTGCTGAGGGGTAAAACAGAGTGGTGGTTGGAAGGCACTTCTGAGGACAGGAGTAGCCACTACTCAGCAGGTGGGCAGACAGGAGTCAAATCAGCACAACATGATCTGTTCCTGCCTCACCGGAATTTTACATGACTGTGGTTTTTAGCGGGGTTACCTGATTCTCAGCAATGGAATAGTGCTGGTACAAAAACAACAAACTCCCCTATAAAGCACTGTATGTTCGAGAGGCCAGAGCTCAAAAGTTGCCCCAAAGCAACTGTGCACAACAACAGAGAGACAGAGCTCGCCAAGACTTTGCTATGAACACCACTGAAGCCCTTAACCTACTGGGCCTGATACAGATCATCGGATTCACTAGCTCGGTTTCTTGTTTCACTCAGGGGAACCGCCAAATATAGCAGCTATCGCAGCCTGCCTCACAAGTTGCCATGGGACTAAACAACAGTGGTTGTCAAGGGCTTGTTTTAATCAGATGGAGGGGCTGGTGGGGTGTTAGAAAAAAGGGGGAGGGTGAAGGTGGGAGAGAGGGAGAGAGAGAGCAATTACATAATGATTACAGTGCAGAGTGATGCCATGACGATAAAAGAAAGAGTCAGAGATTTACAGAGTAGGAAGAGGGGAGGAGGGAAAAAGGGAGAGAAAGGTAGGGAAGGAGAGTGTTTTATGAGTGCATAGATCTTCCATGCATCCAATGCTTACACACACACACACACACGGAAGGAGGAGGGGGGCTCACTGTTGCTAGGGCAAACCACACATACACACAAGGAATAAGTTAGCCCTAAATATTTCTAAAACTAAAAGCATTGTATTTGGAACAAAACACTCACTAAACCCTAAACCTCAACTAAATCTTGTACTAAATAATGTGGTGCCACAAGAAAAGGATTTAGGAAAATTGTAATTAGCTCACAACAGGGCAGCACGGCTGGCCATTGGATGTACACAGAGAGCTAATATTAATAATATGCATGTTAATCTCTCCTGGCTGAAAGTGGAGGAGAGATTGACTTCATCACTACTTTTATTTATGAGAGGTATTGACATGTTGAATGCACCAAAGCTGTCTGTCTGAACTACTGGCACACAGCTCTGACACCCATGCATACCCCACAAGACATGCAGGTCTCTTCACAGAGATGGGAGGCACACAGTACTACATAGAGCCATGACTACATGGAACTCTATTCCACATCAAGTAACTGAAGCAAGCAGTAAAATTAGATTTATAAAACAGAAAAATACACCTTGTGGAACAGGGACTGTGAAGCAACACAAACATTGGCACAGACACAGACACAGACAGAGATTTAATACTGTAGATATGTGGTGTTTTTAAAATTGCATACATTTCCTTCATTTTGCGGGACCCCAGGAAGAGTGGGGATCCATAATAAATACAAATACCAGAGGTCGACCGATTATGATTTTTCAACGCCGATACTGATAATTGGAAGACCAAAAAAAGCCAATACCAATTACATCGGACGATATTTTTATATATATATTTGTAATAATGACAATTACAACAATACTGAATGAACAATGAACACTATATAATATAATACACAAATAACATATATTTAGTCTCAAATAAATAATGAAACATGTTCAATTTGGTTTAAATAATGCAAAAACACAGTGTTGGATAAGAAAGTAAAAGTGGCATGTAAAAAAGCTCATGTTTAATTTCTTGCTCAGAACATATGAAAGCTGGTGGTTCAATATTCCCAGTTAAGAAGTTTTAGGTTGTAGTTATTACAGGAATTATGACCCGTCAACTATTTCTCTCTATACCATTTGTATTTCATATACCTTTGACTATTGGATGTTCTTATAGGCACTTTAGTATTGCCAGCCTAATCTCGGGAGTTGACAGGCTTCAATCAAGCATTGCTAAGAGCTGCTGGCAAATGCAGTAAAGTGCTGTTTGAATAAATGCTTATGAGCCTGCTGCTGCCTACCACCTCTCAGTCAGACTGCATTATCAATTATATCAAATCATAGACTTAATTATATATATAATAAATATAATAAAAACAGAAATATGAGCCTTTGGTTATTAATATGGTCAAATCTGGAAACTATCATTTCAAAACCAAAACGTTTATTCTTTCAGTGAAATACGGAACCGTTCCGTATCTAAAAATTGCTGTTACATTGCACAACCTTCAATGTTATGTCATAATTATGTACAATTCTGGAAAATTAATTACGGTCACACAGTTCGCAACGAGCCAGATGGCCCAAACTGTTGCATATACCCTGACTCTGCTTGCAGTGAACGCAAGAGAAGTGACAATTTCCCTAGTTAATATTGCCTGCTAACATGAATTTATTTTAACTAAATATGCAGGTTTAAAAATATGTACTTCTGTATATTGATTTTAAGAAACACGTGGCTGTTTATGGTTAGGTACATTTGTGCAACGATTGTGCTTTTGTTAAATCATCACCCGTTTGGCGAAGTTGAAGTAAGCTGTGATTCGATGATAAATTAACAGGCACCACATTGATTATATGCAACGCAGGACAAGCTAGTTAACCTAGTAATATCATCAACCATGTGTAGTTAACTTGTGATTATGTGTGTCATGTATTGTCATGTTGTGTCTTGTTTCTGTCCTTTCTCTTCACCCTGTCTCCCTCTGCTGGTCGTACTAGGTCACCTTTTCTTCCCCTCTTTCCCCCAGCTGTCCCTTGTCTTCTCTGACTACCTCGTTCACCCCTTTTCCCACCTGTTCCCTTTTTTCCCTCTGATTAGGTCGCTATATCTCTCTCTCTTTCTGCCCCTGTCTTTGTCGGATTCTTGTTTGTGTTATTCATGCCTGAACCAGACTATCGTCGTGTTTTCTGCAACCTTGTCCTGTCCTGTCGGAATCTGCCTGTCCGTCTGAGCCTACGTGTTTCATAATTAAAGAAACTCTGTTTTGTTAATTCGCTTTTGGGTCCTCTTTCACGCACCTGACAGAAGAATCCGACCAAGAATGGACCCAGCGACTTCGGATCCTCTCCACTCTGCCGTCGAGATCCAGGGAGCGATGCTAGGCAGACACGAGCAGGAATTGTCTGCTGCTCGACATGCCGTTGAGACCCTGGCCGCCCAAGTCTCCAACCTCACAGAACAGGTTCACCATCTCCGCCTCGATCCACCGGCCACTTCCAGGGCTTTCGAATCTCCGGAGCCCAGAATCAATAACCCGCCGTGTTACTCTGGGGAGCCCACTGAATGCCGCTCGTTCCTCACCCAGTGTGATATTGTGTTTTCTCTCCAGCCCAACACTTACTCCAGGAGCACAGCTCGTATCGCCTACGTCATATCTCTCCTTACTGGACGGGCTCGTGAGTGGGGCACGGCAATCTGGGAGGCAAGGGCTGAGTGTACTAACCAGTATCAGGACTTTAAGGAGGAGATGATACAGGTTTTTGATCGTTCTGTTTTTGGGGAGGAAGCTTCCAGGGTCCTGTCTTCCCTATGTCAAGGTAATCGATCCATAACAGACTACTCTATTGAGTTTCGCACTCTTGCTGCCTCCAGTGGCTGGAACGAGCCGGCTTTGCTCGCTCGTTTTCTGGAGGGTCTCCGCGCAGAGGTAAAGGATGAGATTCTCTCCCGGGAGGTTCCTTCCAGCGTGGATTCCTTGATTGAACTCGCTATTCGCATTGAGCGACGGGTTGATCTTCGTCACCGAGCTCGTGGAAAGGAGCTTGCGTTCTCCGTTGCCCCCCTCTCCGCATCACTACCATCTTCCTCTGCCGGCTCGGGTGCTGAGCCTATGCAGCTGGGAGGTATCCGCATCTCGACTAAGGAGAGGGAACGGAGAATCACCAACCGCCTCTGTCTCTATTGCGGTTCCGCTGGTCATTTTGTCACTTCATGTCCAGTAAAAGCCAGAGCTCATCAGTAAGCGGAGGGCTACTGGTGAGCGCTACTACTCCTGTCTCTCCTTCAAGATCCTGCACTACCTTGTCGGTCCATCTACGCTGGACCGGTTCGTCAGCTTCCTGCAGTGCTTTGATAGACTCTGGGGCGGAGGGCTGTTTTATGGACGAGACCTGGGCTCGGGAACCTGACATTCCTCTCGGACAGTTAAGGGAGCCCACGGCCTTGTTCGCCTTGGATGGTAGTCCTCTCCCCAGGATTCAGCGTGAGACGCTACCTTTAACCCTCACTGTCTCTGGTAATCATAGCGAAACCATTTCTTTTTTAATTTTTCGTTCACCTTTTACACCTGTTGTTTTGGGCCACCCCTGGCTAGTTTGTCATAATCCTTCTATTAATTGGGCTAGTAATTCTATCCTCTCCTGGAACGTCTCTTGTCATGTGAAATGTTTAATGTCTGCTATCCCTCCTGTTTCCTCTGTCTCTTCTTCACAGGAGGAGCCTGGTGATTTGACAGGGGTGCCGGAGGAATATCACGATCTGCGCACGGTGTTCAGTCGGTCCAGGGCCACCTCTCTTCCTCCACACCGGTCGTATGATTGTAGTATTGATCTCCTTCCGGGAACCACTCCCCCCCGGGGTAGACTATACTCTCTGTCGGCTCCCGAACGTAAGGCTCTCGAAGATTATTTGTCTGTAGCTCTTGACGCCGGTACCGTAGTCCCCTCCTCCTCTCCCGCCGGAGCGGGGTTTTTTTTGTCAAGAAGAAGGACGGGTCTCTGCGCCCCTGCATAGATTATCGAGGGCTGAATGACATAACAGTGAAGAATCGTTATCCGCTTCCTCTTATGTCTTCAGCCTTCGAGATCCTGCAGGGAGCCAGGTTTTTCACTAAGTTGGACCTTCGTAATGCTTACCATCTCGTGCGCATCAGGGAGGGGGACGAGTGGAAGACGGCGTTTAACACTCCGTTAGGGCACTTTGAATACCGGGTTCTTCCTTTCGGCCTCGCTAACGCTCCAGCTGTCTTTCAGGCATTAGTCAATGATGTCCTGAGAGACATGCTGAACATCTTTGTTTTCGTTTACCTTGACGATATCCTGATTTTTTCACCGTCACTCCAGATTCATGTTCAGCACGTTCAACGTGTCCTCCAGCGCCTTTTAGAGAATTGTATTTTTGTGAAGGCTGAGAAGTGCACTTTTCATGCCTCCTCCGTCACATTTCTCGGTTCTGTTATTTCCGCTGAAGGCATTAAGATGGATCCCGCTAAGGTCCAAGCGGTCATTGATTGGCCCGTCCCTAAGTCACGCGTCGAGCTGCAGCGCTTTCTCGGCTTCGCGAACTTCTATCGTCGTTTCATCCGTAATTTCGGTCAGGTGGCAGCTCCTCTCACAGCCCTTACTTCTGTCAAGACGTGCTTTAAGTGGTCCGTTTCCGCCCAGGGAGCTTTTGATCTCCTCAAGAATCGTTTTACATCCGCTCCTATCCTTGTTACACCTGACGTCTCTAGACAGTTCGTTGTCGAGGTTGACGCGTCAGAGGTGGGCGTGGGAGCCATTCTTTCTCAGCGCTCCCTCTCTGACGACAAGGTCCACCCATGCGCGTATTTTTCTCATCGCCTGTCGCCGTCGGAACGTAACTATGATGTGGGAAACCGCGAACTGCTCGCCATCCGCTTAGCCCTAGGCGAATGGCGACAGTGGTTGGAGGGGGCGACCGTTCCTTTTGTCGTTTGGACTGACCATAGGAACCTTGAGTACATCCGTTCTGCCAAACGACTTAATGCGCGTCAGGCGCGTTGGGCGCTGTTTTTCGCTCGTTTCGAGTTCGTGATTTCTTATCGTCCGGGCTCTAAGAACACCAAGCCTGATGCTTTATCTCGTCTCTTCAGTTCTTCAGTAGCCTCCACTGACCCCGAGGGGATTCTCCCTGAGGGGCGTGTTGTCGGGTTGACTGTCTGGGGAATTGAGAGGCAGGTAAAGCAAGCACTCACTCACACTCCGTCGCCGCGCGCTTGTCCTAGGAACCTTCTTTTCGTTCCCGTTCCTACTCGTCTGGCCGTTCTTCAGTGGGCTCACTCTGCCAAGTTAGCCGGCCACCCTGGCGTTCGGGGTACGCTTGCTTCCATTCGCCAGCGTTTTTGGTGGCCCACCCGGGAGCATGACACGCGTCGTTTCGTGGCTGCTTGTTCGGTCTGCGCGCAGACTAAGTCCGGTAACTCCCCTCCTGCCGGCCGTCTCAGGCCGCTTCCCATTCCCTCTCGACCGTGGTCTCACATCGCCTTAGATTTTGTCACCGGACTGCCTTCGTCAGCGGGGAAGACTGTTATTCTTACGGTTGTCGATAGGTTCTCTAAGGCGGCTCATTTCATTCCCCTTGCTAAGCTTCCTTCTGCTAAAGAGACGGCACAAATCATCATCGAGAATGTTTTCAGAATTCATGGCCTTCCGTCAGACGTCGTTTCGGACAGAGGTCCGCAATTCACGTCTCAATTTTGGAGGGAGTTTTGCCGTTTGATTGGGGCTTCCGTCAGTCTCTCTTCCGGCTTTCACCCCCAGTCTAACGGTCAAGCAGAACGGGCCAATCAGACTATTGGTCGCATCTTACGCAGTCTTTCTTTTCGTAACCCTGCGTCTTGGTCAGAACAGCTCCCCTGGGCAGAATACGCCCACAACTCGCTTCCTTCGTCTGCGACCGGGCTATCTCCTTTTCAGAGTAGCCTCGGGTACCAGCCTCCGTTGTTCTCATCTCAGTTCGCCGAGTCCAGCGTCCCCTCCGCTCAGGCTTTTGTCCAACGTTGCGAGCGCACCTGGAAGAGGGTCAGGTCTGCACTTTGCCGTTATAGGGCGCAGACTGTGAGAGCTGCTAATAAGCGTAGAACTAAGAGTCCTAGATATTGTCGCGGTCAGAGAGTTTGGCTCTCCACTCAGAACCTTCCCCTTAAGACGGCTTCTCGCAAGTTGACCCCGCGGTTCATTGGTCCGTTCCGTATTTCTCAGGTCATTAATCCTGTCGCAGTGCGACTTCTTCTTCCGCGATATCTTCGTCGCGTCCACCCGGTCTTCCATGTCTCCTGTGTTAAGCCCGTTCTTCGCGCCCCCGCTCGTCTTCCCCCCCCCCCCCCCCATCCTTGTCGAGGGCGCACCTATCTACAGGGTCCGTAAGATTTTGGACATGCGTCCTCGGGGCCGTGGTCATCAGTACCTAGTGGATTGGGAGGGGTACGGTCCTGAGGAGAGGAGTTGGGTTCCCTCTCGGGACGTGCTGGACCGTTCGCTGATCGATGATTTCCTCCGTTGCCGCCAGGTTTCCTCCTCGAGTGCGCCAGGAGGCGCTCGGTGAGTGGGGGGGTACTGTCATGTATTGTCATGTTGTGTCTTGTTTCTGTCCTTTCTCTTCACCCTGTCTCCCTCTGCTGGTCGTACTAGGTCACCTTTTCTTCCCCTCTTTCCCCCAGCTGTCCCTTGTCTTCTCTGACTACCTCGTTCACCCCTTTTCCCACCTGTTCCCTTTTTTCCCTCTGATTAGGTCGCTATATCTCTCTCTCTTTCTGCCCCTGTCTTTGTCGGATTCTTGTTTGTGTTATTCATGCCTGAACCAGACTATCGTCGTGTTTTCTGCAACCTTGTCCTGTCCTGTCGGAATCTGCCTGTCCGTCTGAGCCTACGTGTTTCATAATTAAAGAAACTCTGTTTTGTTAATTCGCTTTTGGGTCCTCTTTCACGCACCTGACAATGTGAAGATTGATTGTTTTTTATAAGATAAGTTTAACGCTAGCTAGCAACTTACCTTGGCTCATTGTAGCCACAAGGTCCTTTTGACACTGCACTCGCGTAACAGGTAGTCAGCCTGCCATGCAGTTTCCTCATGGATTGCAGTGTAATCGGCCATAATCGGTGTCCAAAAAGGCTGATTTACAGATTGTTATGAAAACTTGAAATCGGTCCTAATTAAATCGGCCATGGCAATTAATCGGTCGACCTCTAACAAATACACACACACCAGTTATGCACAGAATATTTACTGTAATGCATTACTGTTATTGAATATCACCTCTAACCCTGACCCAACCTTAAGCTCTGCAATCATGGGTCTGTTTTTCCCTCATAAGTAAGTGGGATATTGTGCGTGCCTACATGTGCGTGTGTATGTATGGAAAACCTGAACCTGAACTAATGAGCAACATCAGCTGGCACAGTTGGTCATTGAAACAGTTTCTTGTAACGCCTCAACTGTTCAGCTCTCTAAAGTGGCCATGTCATTTACTTACAGTACTTCAGTACCAACGAGATAAAACAATGTGACCTTCTCACGCGACATCACGAGGCACCTAACGTATGTGCACACATAATATGGTGACTTGTTGGTCATGCAGAAGGCACTATGTCAGTCTCAGTCTTTTCAGTGTGTCTGCCCTATAAATGTGTGTATACGGCAACCACGCACCGCAGGCACACGCAACAGACACCAGTCTCAGCCCCGGAGATGAGTACAGTGCAGAAGTAGTTATTTAGGGCAGGGCACTCACCCTCAGCCTTAACCCACCACTGTCTGTTACTGCCACTGTCTGCCCCCTGGCACATAACTAGTACACAGCTACTGCTATGTCGGGATGAGAGAAGGAACAGAGGAGGAAAGGGGGAGGGAAATGGGAGATTTAAAATGAAAGAATACAAGAGAAAGAAAATAACAGAGAGAATGAGGGAAAGGTGAAAACTAACAGCCAGCAGGCCAGAAGTCTTGGGACACCTTCATGGGCATGGCCATTCATTCAATAGAGCTAGGGATTCACCATCAGTAACACACCACTATCCAATGATACCCTGGTCCATCTTCTCTCTATTACACCACCAAGAGCTCTCTCCTCCCCACCCGTCCACTGCCAGCTGGTCCTTGAGCACAGGCATTTAAAAACCTGCCTAAACTCCTCTACCTCCCTGTGTCCTCAGGGTACGGCCCTGCTCCACATGAAACTGATAGGGGATGAGCAAGACACGCATCTGATGGGCTTACCTACAGACAGAGAGATGAGGGGAGCAGGTGCTAGCCCTCCATAGCTCTCTGACTGGCCTCTGCCCTGTGGGCTATGTGGTGAGGGCTGAAAGTGTGTTTATGTTTTGGGGGGAGGGGAGGTTGGGGATTGAGAGGTAGTTACAGGCCACTTAGTTAAATGTCAGTTAACACCTGACTTTCACTACATAGAAAATCTGTTTGGAACTGGAAACAGCAGGTGACCCTTTACACAAAAAAATAATGTGCACACACACTAACCCTCGCTAGAGACAACAGTGCTGCACGACAGAAAGCCAGAGTTTAAATTCAGTGCCATCCTCGGCCCAAACCCAGAGCCAAAACCACGGCAACTCATCGCCATGACAACTATACAACCCCCCTAACCTACCACCCACTCCCCCTCAATCAATACACCCCCACCACCTGTGCAACTGAGCCGAACTTAGTCGGAACTGCAAGGCTTTTGTGGAGAGAGCAAGGAGGTCTTTGTGAATTCAGTTCAATACCTCAGCAGCACCCTTCTGAAGGGAGTCCCAGTTCTGTATACAAGCTGGCTGGCTGGCAGAGAGGAGAGGAGAGAGAGGCAGTTCTGTATACAAGCTGGCTGACTGGCAGAGAGGAGAGGAGAGAGAGGCAGTTCTGTATACAAGCTGGCTGACTGGCAGAGAGGAGAGGAGAGAGAGGCAGTTCTGTATACAAGCTGGCTGGCTGGCAGAGAGGAGAGGAGAGAGAGGCAGTTCTGTATACAAGCTGGCTGGCTGGCAGAGAGGAGAGGAGAGAGAGGCAGTTCTGTATACAAGCTGGCTGACTGGCAGAGAGGAGAGGAGAGAGGCAGTTCTGTATACAAGCTGGCTGGCTGGCAGAGAGGAGAGAGAGGCAGTTCTGTATACAAGCTGGCTGGCTGGCAGAGAGGAGAGGAGAGAGAGGCAGTTCTGTATACAAGCTGGCTGGCTGGCAGAGAGGAGAGGAGAGAGAGGCAGTTCTGTATACAAGCTGGCTGACTGGCAGAGAGGAGAGGAGAGAAGAGAGAGGCAGTTCTGTATACAAGCTGGGTGACTGGCAGAGAGGAGAGGAGAGAGAGGCAGTTCTGTATACAAGCTGGGTGGCTGGTAGAGAGGAGAGGAGAGAGAGGCAGTTCTGTATACAAGCTGGGTGGCTGGCAGAGAGGAGAGGAGAGAGAGGCAGTTCTGTATACAAGCTGGGTGGCTGGCAGAGAGGAGAGGAGAGAGAGGCAGTTCTGTATACAAGCTGGGTGGCTGGCAGAGAGGAGAGGAGAGAGAGGCAGTTCTGTATACAAGCTGGCTGGCTGGCAGAGAGGAGAGGAGAGAGAGGCAGTTCTGTATACAAGCTGGCTGGCTGGCAGAGAGGAGAGGAGAGAGAAGCAGTTCTGTATACAAGCTGGCTGGCTGGCAGAGAGGAGAGGAGAGAGAGGCAGTTCTGTATACAAGCTGGCTGGCTGGCAGAGAGGAGAGGAGAGAGAGGCAGTTCTGTATACAAGCTGGGTGGCTGGCAGAGAGGAGAGAGAGGCAGTTATGTATACAAGCTGGCTGGCTGGCAGAGAGGAGAGGAGAGAGAGGCAGTTCTGTATACAAGCTGGCTGGCTGGCAGAGAGGAGAGAGAGGCAGTTCTGTATACAAGCTGGCTGGCTGGCAGAGAGGAGAGGAGAGAGAGGCAGTTCTGTATACAAGCTGGCTGGCTGGCAGAGAGGAGAGAGAGGCAGTTCTGTATACAAGCTGGCTGACTGGCAGAGAGGAGAGAGAGGCAGTTCTGTATACAAGCTGGCTGACTGGCAGAGAGGAGAGAGAGGCAGTTCTGTATACAAGCTGGCTGGCTGGCAGAGAGGAGAGAGAGGCAGTTCTGTATACAAGCTGGCTGGCTGGCAGAGAGGAGAGGAGAGAGAGGCAGTTCTGTATACAAGCTGGCTGACTGGCAGAGAGGAGAGAGAGGCAGTTCTGTATACAAGCTGGCTGACTGGCAGAGAGGAGAGAGAGGCAGTTCTGTATACAAGCTGGGTGGCTGGCAGAGAGGAGAGGAGAGAGAGGCAGTTCTGTATACAAGCTGGCTGGCTGGCAGAGAGGAGAGGAGAGAGAGGCAGTTCTGTATACAAGCTGGCTGGCTGGCAGAGAGGAGAGAGAGGCAGTTCTGTATACAAGCTGGCTGGCTGGCAGAGAGGAGAGAGAGGCAGTTCTGTATACAAGCTGGCTGGCTGGCAGAGAGGAGAGAGAGGCAGTTCTGTATACAAGCTGGCTGGCTGGCTGAGAGGAGAGGAGAGAGGCAGTTCTGTATACAAGCTGGCTGGCTGGCAGAGAGGAGAGGAGAAGGGCAGTTCTGTATACAAGCTGGGTGGCTGGCAGAGAGGAGAGAGAGGCAGTTCTGTATACAAGCTGGGTGGCTGGCAGAGAGGAGAGAGAGGCAGTTCTGTATACAAGCTGGGTGGCTGGCAGAGAGGAGAGGAGAGAGGCAGTTCTGTATACAAGCTGGGTGGCTGGCAGATAGGAGAGAGAGGCAGTTCTGTATACAAGCTGGCTGGCTGGCAGAGAGGAGAGGAGAGAGAGACAGTTCTGTATACAAGCTGGGTGGCTGGCAGAGAGGAGAGGAGAGAGAGGCAGTTCTGTATACAAGCTGGCTGGCTGGCAGAGAGGAGAGGAGAGAGGCAGTTCTGTATACAAGCTGGCTGGCTGGCAGAGAGGAGAGGAGAGAGGCAGTTCTGTATACAAGCTGGCTGGCTGGCAGAGAGGAGAGAGAGGCAGTTCTGTATACAAGCTGGCTGGCTGGCAGAGAGGAGAGGAGAGAGAGGCAGTTCTGTATACAAGCTGGCTGGCTGGCAGAGAGGAGAGGAGAGAGAGGCAGTTCTGTATACAAGCTGGCTGGCTGGCAGAGAGGAGAGGAGAGAGGCAGTTCTGTATACAAGCTGGCTGGCTGGCAGAGAGGAGAGAGAGGCAGTTCTGTATACAAGCTGGCTGGCTGGCAGAGAGGAGAGAGAGGCAGTTCTGTATACAAGCTGGCTGGCTGGCAGAGAGGAGAGAGAGGCAGTTCTGTATACAAGCTGGCTGGCTGGCAGAGAGGAGAGAGAGGCAGTTCTGTATACAAGCTGGCTGGCTGGCTGAGAGGAGAGGAGAGAGGCAGTTCTGTATACAAGCTGGCTGGCTGGCAGAGAGGAGAGGAGAGAGGCAGTTCTGTATACAAGCTGGGTGGCTGGCAGAGAGGAGAGAGAGGCAGTTCTGTATACAAGCTGGCTGGCTGGCAGAGAGGAGAGGAGAGAGAGGCAGTTCTGTATACAAGCTGGCTGGCTGGCAGAGAGGAGAGGAGAGAGAGGCAGTTCTGTATACAAGCTGGGTGGCTGGCAGAGAGGAGAGAGAGGCAGTTCTGTATACAAGCTGGGTGGCTGGCAGAGAGGAGAGGAGAGAGGCAGTTCTGTATACAAGCTGGGTGGCTGGCAGAGAGGAGAGAGAGGCAGTTCTGTATACAAGCTGGCTGGCTGGCAGAGAGGAGAGAGAGGCAGTTCTGTATACAAGCTGGCTGGCTGGCTGAGAGGAGAGGAGAGAGAGGCAGTTCTGTATACAAGCTGGCTGGCTGGCAGAGAGGAGAGAGAGGCAGTTCTGTATACAAGCTGGCTGGCTGGCAGAGAGGAGAGGAGAGAGAGGCAGTTCTGTATACAAGCTGGCTGACTGGCAGAGAGGAGAGAGAGGCAGTTCTGTATACAAGCTGGCTGGCTGGCAGAGAGGAGAGGAGAGAGAGGCAGTTCTGTATACAAGCTGGCTGGCTGGCAGAGAGGAGAGAGAGGCAGTTCTGTATACAAGCTGGCTGGCTGGCAGAGAGGAGAGGAGAGAGGCAGTTCTGTATACAAGCTGGCTGGCTGGCAGAGAGGAGAGAGAGGCAGTTCTGTATACAAGCTGGCTGGCTGGCAGAGAGGAGAGGAGAGAGAGGCAGTTCTGTATACAAGCTGGCTGACTGGCAGAGAGGAGAGGAGAGAGAGGCAGTTCTGTATACAAGCTGGCTGGCTGGCAGAGAGGAGAGAGAGGCAGTTCTGTATACAAGCTGGCTGGCTGGCAGAGAGGAGAGGAGAGAGGCAGTTCTGTATACAAGCTGGCTGGCTGGCAGAGAGGAGAGGAGAGAGAGGCAGTTCTGTATACAAGCTGGCTGACTGGCAGAGAGGAGAGGAGAGAGAGGCAGTTCTGTATACAAGCTGGCTGGCTGGCAGAGAGGAGAGGAGAGAGGCAGTTCTGTATACAAGCTGGCTGGCTGGCAGAGAGGAGAGGAGAGAGAGGCAGTTCTGTATACAAGCTGGCTGGCTGGCAGAGAGGAGAGGAGAGAGGCAGTTCTGTATACAAGCTGGCTGGCTGGCAGAGAGGAGAGAGAGGCAGTTCTGTATACAAGCTGGCTGGCTGGCAGAGAGGAGAGGAGAGAGGCAGTTCTGTATACAAGCTGGCTGGCTGGCAGAGAGGAGAGAGAGGCAGTTCTGTATACAAGCTGGCTGGCAGGCAGAGAGGAGAGGAGAGAGAGGCAGTTCTGTATACAAGCTGGCTGACTGGCAGAGAGGAGAGAGAGGCAGTTCTGTATACAAGCTGGCTGGCTGGCAGAGAGGAGAGGAGAGAGGCAGTTCTGTATACAAGCTGGGTGGCTGGCAGAGAGGAGAGAGAGGCAGTTCTGTATACAAGCTGGCTGGCTGGCAGAGAGGAGAGGAGAGAGAGGCAGTTCTGTATACAAGCTGGCTGGCAGAGAGGAGAGAGAGGCAGTTCTGTATACAAGCTGGGTGGCTGGCAGAGAGGAGAGAGAGGCAGTTCTGTATACAAGCTGGGTGGCTGGCAGAGAGGAGAGGAGAGAGGCAGTTCTGTATACAAGCTGGCTGACTGGCAGAGAGGAGAGGAGAGAGAGGCAGTTCTGTATACAAGCTGGGTGGCTGGCAGAGAGGAGAGAGAGGCAGTTCTGTATACAAGCTGGGTGGCTGGCAGAGAGGAGAGGAGAGAGGCAGTTCTGTATACAAGCTGGGTGGCTGGCAGAGAGGAGAGGAGAGAGAGGCAGTTCTGTATACAAGCTGGCTGGCTGGCAGAGAGGAGAGGAGAGAGGCAGTTCTGTATACAAGCTGGCTGGCTGGCAGAGAGGAGAGAGAGGCAGTTCTGTATACAAGCTGGGTGGCTGGCAGAGAGGAGAGAGAGGCAGTTCTGTATACAAGCTGGCTGGCTGGCAGAGAGGAGAGAGAGGCAGTTCTGTATACAAGCTGGCTGACTGACAGAGAGGAGAGAGAGGCAGTTCTGTATACAAGCTGGCTGGCTGGCAGAGAGGAGAGGAGAGAGAGGCAGTTCTGTATACAAGCTGGCTGGCTGGCAGAGAGGAGAGAGAGGCAGTTCTGTATACAAGCTGGGTGGCTGGCAGAGAGGAGAGGAGAGAGAGGCAGTTCTGTATACAAGCTGGCTGGCTGGCAGAGAGGAGAGGAGAGAGGCAGTTCTGTATACAAGCTGGCTGGCTGGCAGAGAGGAGAGAGAGGCAGTTCTGTATACAAGCTGGCTGACTGGCAGAGAGGAGAGGAGAGAGAGGCAGTTCTGTATACAAGCTGGCTGGCTGGCAGAGAGGAGAGGAGAGAGGCAGTTCTGTATACAAGCTGGCTGGCTGGCAGAGAGGAGAGGAGAGAGAGGCAGTTCTGTATACAAGCTGGCTGGCTGGCAGAGAGGAGAGGAGAGAGAGGCAGTTCTGTATACAAGCTGGCTGGCTGGCAGAGAGGAGAGAGAGGCAGTTCTGTATACAAGCTGGCTGGCTGGCAGAGAGGAGAGGAGAGAGGCAGTTCTGTATACAAGCTGGCTGGCTGGCAGAGAGGAGAGGAGAGAGAGGCAGTTCTGTATACAAGCTGGCTGGCTGGCAGAGAGGAGAGGAGAGAGAGGCAGTTCTGTATACAAGCTGGCTGGCTGGCAGAGAGGAGAGAGAGGCAGTTCTGTATACAAGCTGGCTGGCTGGCAGAGAGGAGAGGAGAGAGAGGCAGTTCTGTATACAAGCTGGCTGACTGGCAGAGAGGAGAGGAGAGAGAGGCAGTTCTGTATACAAGCTGGCTGGCTGGCAGAGAGGAGAGAGAGGCAGTTCTGTATACAAGCTGGCTGACTGGCAGAGAGGAGAGGAGAGAGAGGCAGTTCTGTATACAAGCTGGCTGGCTGGCAGAGAGGAGAGGAGAGAGAGGCAGTTCTGTATACAAGCTGGCTGACTGGCAGAGAGGAGAGGAGAGAGAGGCAGTTCTGTATACAAGCTGGGTGGCTGGCAGAGAGGAGAGGAGAGAGGCAGTTCTGTATACAAGCTGGCTGGCTGGCAGAGAGGAGAGGAGAGAGAGGCAGTTCTGTATACAAGCTGGGTGGCTGGCAGAGAGGAGAGGAGAGAGGCAGTTCTGTATACAAGCTGGGTGGCTGGCAGAGAGGAGAGGAGAGAGAGGCAGTTCTGTATACAAGCTGGGTGGCTGGCAGAGAGGAGAGAGAGGCAGTTCTGTATACAAGCTGGCTGGCTGGCAGAGAGGAGAGGAGAGAGAGGCAGTTCTGTATACAAGCTGGCTGACTGGCAGAGAGGAGAGGAGAGAGAGGCAGTTCTGTATACAAGCTGGCTGGCTGGCAGAGAGGAGAGGAGAGAGAGGCAGTTCTGTATACAAGCTGGCTGGCTGGCAGAGAGGAGAGGAGAGAGAGGCAGTTCTGTATACAAGCTGGCTGGCTGGCAGAGAGGAGAGGAGAGAGAGGCAGTTCTGTATACAAGCTGGCTGACTGGCAGAGAGGAGAGGAGAGAGGCAGTTCTGTATACAAGCTGGCTGGCTGGCAGAGAGGAGAGAGAGGCAGTTCTGTATACAAGCTGGCTGGCAGGCAGAGAGGAGAGGAGAGAGAGGCAGTTCTGTATACAAGCTGGCTGACTGGCAGAGAGGAGAGAGAGGCAGTTCTGTATACAAGCTGGCTGGCTGGCAGAGAGGAGAGGAGAGAGGCAGTTCTGTATACAAGCTGGGTGGCTGGCAGAGAGGAGAGAGAGGCAGTTCTGTATACAAGCTGGCTGGCTGGCAGAGAGGAGAGGAGAGAGAGGCAGTTCTGTATACAAGCTGGCTGGCAGAGAGGAGAGAGAGGCAGTTCTGTATACAAGCTGGGTGGCTGGCAGAGAGGAGAGAGAGGCAGTTCTGTATACAAGCTGGGTGGCTGGCAGAGAGGAGAGGAGAGAGGCAGTTCTGTATACAAGCTGGCTGACTGGCAGAGAGGAGAGGAGAGAGAGGCAGTTCTGTATACAAGCTGGGTGGCTGGCAGAGAGGAGAGAGAGGCAGTTCTGTATACAAGCTGGGTGGCTGGCAGAGAGGAGAGGAGAGAGGCAGTTCTGTATACAAGCTGGGTGGCTGGCAGAGAGGAGAGGAGAGAGAGGCAGTTCTGTATACAAGCTGGCTGGCTGGCAGAGAGGAGAGGAGAGAGGCAGTTCTGTATACAAGCTGGCTGGCTGGCAGAGAGGAGAGAGAGGCAGTTCTGTATACAAGCTGGGTGGCTGGCAGAGAGGAGAGAGAGGCAGTTCTGTATACAAGCTGGCTGGCTGGCAGAGAGGAGAGAGAGGCAGTTCTGTATACAAGCTGGCTGACTGACAGAGAGGAGAGAGAGGCAGTTCTGTATACAAGCTGGCTGGCTGGCAGAGAGGAGAGGAGAGAGAGGCAGTTCTGTATACAAGCTGGCTGGCTGGCAGAGAGGAGAGAGAGGCAGTTCTGTATACAAGCTGGGTGGCTGGCAGAGAGGAGAGGAGAGAGAGGCAGTTCTGTATACAAGCTGGCTGGCTGGCAGAGAGGAGAGGAGAGAGGCAGTTCTGTATACAAGCTGGCTGGCTGGCAGAGAGGAGAGAGAGGCAGTTCTGTATACAAGCTGGCTGACTGGCAGAGAGGAGAGGAGAGAGAGGCAGTTCTGTATACAAGCTGGCTGGCTGGCAGAGAGGAGAGGAGAGAGGCAGTTCTGTATACAAGCTGGCTGGCTGGCAGAGAGGAGAGGAGAGAGAGGCAGTTCTGTATACAAGCTGGCTGGCTGGCAGAGAGGAGAGGAGAGAGAGGCAGTTCTGTATACAAGCTGGCTGGCTGGCAGAGAGGAGAGAGAGGCAGTTCTGTATACAAGCTGGCTGGCTGGCAGAGAGGAGAGGAGAGAGGCAGTTCTGTATACAAGCTGGCTGGCTGGCAGAGAGGAGAGGAGAGAGAGGCAGTTCTGTATACAAGCTGGCTGGCTGGCAGAGAGGAGAGGAGAGAGAGGCAGTTCTGTATACAAGCTGGCTGGCTGGCAGAGAGGAGAGAGAGGCAGTTCTGTATACAAGCTGGCTGGCTGGCAGAGAGGAGAGGAGAGAGAGGCAGTTCTGTATACAAGCTGGCTGACTGGCAGAGAGGAGAGGAGAGAGAGGCAGTTCTGTATACAAGCTGGCTGGCTGGCAGAGAGGAGAGAGAGGCAGTTCTGTATACAAGCTGGCTGACTGGCAGAGAGGAGAGGAGAGAGAGGCAGTTCTGTATACAAGCTGGCTGGCTGGCAGAGAGGAGAGGAGAGAGAGGCAGTTCTGTATACAAGCTGGCTGACTGGCAGAGAGGAGAGGAGAGAGAGGCAGTTCTGTATACAAGCTGGGTGGCTGGCAGAGAGGAGAGGAGAGAGGCAGTTCTGTATACAAGCTGGCTGGCTGGCAGAGAGGAGAGGAGAGAGAGGCAGTTCTGTATACAAGCTGGGTGGCTGGCAGAGAGGAGAGGAGAGAGGCAGTTCTGTATACAAGCTGGGTGGCTGGCAGAGAGGAGAGGAGAGAGAGGCAGTTCTGTATACAAGCTGGGTGGCTGGCAGAGAGGAGAGAGAGGCAGTTCTGTATACAAGCTGGCTGGCTGGCAGAGAGGAGAGGAGAGAGAGGCAGTTCTGTATACAAGCTGGCTGACTGGCAGAGAGGAGAGGAGAGAGAGGCAGTTCTGTATACAAGCTGGCTGGCTGGCAGAGAGGAGAGGAGAGAGAGGCAGTTCTGTATACAAGCTGGCTGGCTGGCAGAGAGGAGAGGAGAGAGAGGCAGTTCTGTATACAAGCTGGCTGGCTGGCAGAGAGGAGAGGAGAGAGAGGCAGTTCTGTATACAAGCTGGCTGACTGGCAGAGAGGAGAGAGAGGCAGTTCTGTATACAAGCTGGCTGGCTGGCAGAGAGGAGAGGAGAGAGAGGCAGTTCTGTATACAAGCTGGCTGACTGGCAGAGAGGAGAGGAGAGAGAGGCAGTTCTGTATACAAGCTGGGTGGCTGGCAGAGAGGAGAGGAGAGAGAGACAGTTCTGTATACAAGCTGGCTGGCTGGCAGAGAGGAGAGGAGAGAGGCAGTTCTGTATACAAGCTGGCTGGCTGGCAGAGAGGAGAGAGAGGCAGTTCTGTATACAAGCTGGCTGGCTGGCAGAGAGGAGAGAGAGGCAGTGCTGGCGTGTAGAACACCTTGCTAATGAGTCTCAGTTAAGAGCACAGAGTTGGTACAGACAAAGGAGAGAAGCGAGGAGGAGGAGGAAGGGCGAGAGAGGCTGCCCTTCTCCTGCCAACATGCCCACGGCTGCATCCACAACTACCGCCTACGATGAGACGAGGCTTTCACTATCCGCCTCCACTTCCACTGTAGCAAACATGTTGGTTGTCTATATCTGTGTGCTACTCTGTGTACTCAAATCATTTAAATGTGCATCTGTAGGTCCTATCTGTATAAGTGTTTGTGTGGGAGAGAGTGTCTGTGTGTGTGTGTCTGTGTTTGAGAGAGAGCAAGTCAATCTCTCCAAACAAGCATGTGTGTACAGTCAGTGCATGCGAGAGAGTGTCAATATTCAACTCTGTGAATCTGCATCAGAGTGTGTGGGAGTATATATGTGTTAGATAGACTATGAGGATGTATCTTTGTGTGTATATGTGCGTTTGAAGCCCCCGTTCTCTCGGGTGTTTAGAGAGTCTGCCCAGCTACAGGAGGAAGTGCTCTGGTACTCTGCTCAAATCACAGGCATTGGTTCAAGTCAGGTGACCTGGGCAGACCTCAAGTATTGTGAATCAGATGAAAACAAACTTAATGAGGCCCACAGTCATTCAGTCAGTCAGTCAAACCGTTCAGTCAGCCAGTCAGTGCAACCAGCTGCCTGGCCCTGACAGTGGAGGAGAAGGGTCTGAAAGGGAAGAGGCTGTCCCCAATAAAGAAAAACAGCCATTACAAGAATCAGGGACAGATGGAGATCACATGGAAGTGTGTGTGTGTGTGTGTGTGTGTGTGTGTGTGTGTGTGTGTGTGTGTGTGTGTGTGTGTGTGTGTGTGTGTGTGTGTGTGTGTGTGTGTGTGTGTGTGTAGGGAGGGAGGGAGGGTAATGTGAAGGACAACTTCTAAATAAAATATAAATTAAACTTTGTATTTACAAATAAACTGATAAACTGATCCATTTTAAGTTCAACAAAATAGAAGACAATAGGGGCATGGTCAGAAATGTGTTTCCAGGAGATACAACTTTTATGCAATCCATCACGATTCTCTTTCAGGTAAATACAAAATGCCAATAAAACAAACCAAAGCACTTGTGGGGTGAAACACTACAGCATTGTTTCCCGTATGATTTTTTTCAGCAGTGGTGTCAAGGATTGTATTGTTACTAGCGTTAGCGCAATGACATGCTAGCAGTTCCCATTTATTTAGAGTCATTGAGCCAAATAACTATCAATTTAAAAGAATGTCTCGGCAGAAATAAATATATATATTTTATAACTACATAATGTTTTTTTTGCTGCGGTGGCAACAATTTAGCAGCAGTGGGCAACCACTGCTACATTAATATAGGGGAAACACTGCTACATTAATATATGGGAAACACTGCTACATTAATATAGGGGAAACACTGCTACATTAATATAGGGGAAACACTGCTACATTAATATAGGGGAAACACTACTACATTAATATAGGGAAAACACTTCTAAATTAATATAGGGGAAACACTGCTAAATTAATATAGGGCAACCACTGCTAAATTAATATAGGGAAAACACTGCTAAATTAATATAGGGGAAACTCTGCTACATTAATATAGGGGAAACACTGCTACATTAATATAGGGGAAACACTGCTACATTAATATAGGGGAAACACTGCTACATTAATATAGGGCAACCACTGCTACATTAATATAGGGGAAACACTGCTACATTAATATAGGGGAAACACTGCTACATTAATATAGGGGAAACACTGATAAATTCATATAGGGGAAACACTGATACATTAATATAGGGGAAACACTGATACATTCATATAGGGGAAACACTGCTACATTAATATAGGGGAAACACTGCTACATTAATATATGGAAAACACTGCTACATTAATATAGGGGAAACACTTCTACATTAATATAGGGGAAACACTGCTACATTAATATAGGGGAAACACTGATACATTAATATAGGGGAAACACTGATACATTAATATAGGGGAAACACTGATATATTAATATAGGGGAAACACTGCTACATTAATATAGGGGAAACACTGATAAATTAATATAGGGGAAACACTGATAAATTAATATAGGGGAAACACTGCTACATTAATATAGGGGAAACACTGCTACATTAATATAGGGGAAACTCTACTGCATTAATATAGGGGAAACTCTGCTACATTAATATAGGGGAAACACTGATACATTAATATAGGGGAAACACTGATACATTAATATAGGGGAAACACTGATACATTAATATAGGGCAACCACTGCTAAATTAATATAGGGAAAACACTGCTAAATTAATATAGGGGAAACTCTGCTACATTAATATAGGGGAAACACTGCTACATTAATATAGGGGAAACACTGATAAATTAATATAGGGGAAACACTGATACATTAATATAGGGGAAACACTGCTACATTAATATAGGGGAAACACTGCTACATTAATATAGGGGAAACACTGATAAATTAATATAGGGGAAACACTGATACATTAATATAGGGGAAACACTGATAAATTAATATAGGGGAAACACTGATAAATTAATATAGGGGAAACACTGATACATTAATATAGGGGAAACAC
Source organism: Oncorhynchus mykiss (assembly GCF_057628025.1). Classification (NCBI taxonomy): domain Eukaryota; kingdom Metazoa; phylum Chordata; class Actinopteri; order Salmoniformes; family Salmonidae; genus Oncorhynchus; species Oncorhynchus mykiss. The sequence continues at coordinate 73,896,635 of NC_143024.1, forward strand.
TGATACATTAATATAGGGGAAACACTGATACATTAATATAGGGGAAACACTGCTACATTAATATAGGGGAAACACTGCTACATTAATATAGGGGAAACTCTGATAAATTAATATAGGGCAACCACTGCAAAATTAATATAGGGCAACAACTGCTAAATTAATATAGGGCAACCACTGCTAAATTAATATAGGGAAACCACTGCTAAATTAATATAGGGCAACCACTGCTAAATTATAATATAGGGGAAACACTGCTAAATTATAATATAGGGGAAACACTGATACATTAATATAGGGGAAACACTGCTAAATTATAATATGGGGAATCACTGCTACGTTAATATAGGGGAATCACTGCTACAGGGAATACAGCCTTATTCACAACACAATCTCAATACTGAGAGGGGTATATAGTCCAATGGACACCTGTTGTTATTCGTCTTCTTTTTTTATTCAAGTTCTGCTACATTCATCCATATCTCCCTAAATCCTTGTGCCCACACAGACTGCATCAGCCTCTAACCCCCCTCCTTATATCCCCTATACCCAATCCAGATGGCAAATCGCCACCCATACAGTAGAATGCTAAACCCTAAAACCTCAGACAATCCACAACTGTCATTAACCCCACACAAGAAAATGAGTAACACTTCCAAGAGCTAGTACCTGAGGATATATATCCAAGACCTAGTACCTGAGGATGCATATCCAAGAGCTAGAACCTGAGGATATATATCCATGTCACGACTTCCGCCAAAGTCGGCTCCTCTCCTTGTTCAGGCGGCGTTCGGCGGTCGACGTCACCGGCTTTCTAGCCATCGCCGCTCCATTTCATGTATCCATTTGTTTTGTCTTGTTCCCTGCACACCTGGTTTTCATTCCCCAATCAATCTACATGTATTTATTCCGCTGTTCCCCATCATGTCTTTGTGTAAGATTGTTTGTGTTAAGTGTGTATTGTTGACGCGCCCGACTGGCTTGTTTTTAGGTGTTCTTTTTTTACGAAGATGTTTATTTTTAAACATAATTCTTGTGACTGTTTTGCGCTTTTGCCTAAATAAAGTGTGCGCCTGTTCACAAATCTCTGCTCTCCTGCACCTGACTTCGCTACCAGTACACACACATATTTTTTTATTTTTTTATTTATCCGTTAACTTACCAGGTAAGTTGACTAAGAACACGTTCTTATTTGCAGCAACAACCTGGGGAATAGTTACAGGGGAGAGGAGGGGGATAAATGGGCCAATTGTAAACTGGGGATTATTAGGTGACCGTGATGATTTGAGGGCCAGACTGGGAATTTAGCCAGGACACCGGGGTTAACACCCCTACTTTTACGATAAGTGCCATGGGATCTTTAATGACCTCAGAGAGTCAGGACACCCGTTTAACATCCCATCTGAAAGACAGCACCCTACACAGGGCAGTGTCACCAATCACTGCCCTGGGGATTTGGGATATTTTTTTAGACCAGAGGAAAGAGTTCCTCCTACTGGCCCTCCAACACCACTTCCAGCAGCATCTGGTCTCCCATCCAGGAACTGAGCAGGACCAACGCTGCTTAGCTTCAGAAGCAAGCCAGCAGTTGTATGCAGGGTGGTATGCTGACAATCTTGGCTCTGACAATCCAAGAGTTAGATCCTGAGGATATACAGTGCCTTGCGAAAGTATTCGGCCCCCTTGAACTTTGCGACCTTTTGCCACATTTCAGGCTTCAAACATAAAGATATAAAACTGTATTTTTTTGTGAAGAATCAACAAGTGGGACACAATCATGAAGTGGAACGACATTTATTGGATATTTCAAACTTTTTTAACAAATCAAAAACTGAAAAATTGGGCGTGCAAAATTATTCAGCCCCCTTAAGTTAATACTTTGTAGCGCCACCTTTTGCTGCGATTACAGCTGTAAGTCGCTTGGGGTATGTGTCTATCAGTTTTGCACATCGAGAGACTGACATTTTTTCCCATTCCTCCTTGCAAAACAGCTCGAGCTCAGTGAGGTTGGATGGAGAGCATTTGTGAACAGCAGTTTTCAGTTCTTTCCACAGATTCTCGATTGGATTCAGGTCTGGACTTTGACTTGGCCATTCTAACACCTGGTTATGTTTATTTTTGAACCATTCCATTGTAGATTTTGCTTTATGTTTTGGATCATTGTCTTGTTGGAAGACAAATCTCCGTCCCAGTCTCCCAGGTGGCTTGTGGCAAACTTTAAACAACACTTTTTATGGATATCTTTAAGAAATGGCTTTCTTCTTGCCACTCTTCCATAAAGGCCAGATTTGTGCAATATACAACGGATTGTTGTCCTATAGACAGAGTCTCCCACCTCAGCTGTAGATCTCTGCAGTTCATCCAGAGTGATCATGGGCCTCTTGGCTGCATCTCTGATCAGTCTTCTCCTTGTATGAGCTGAAAGTTTAGAGGGACGGCCAGGTCTTGGTAGATTTGCAGTGGTCTGATACTCCTTCCATTTCAATATTATCGCTTGCACAGTGCTCCTTGGGATGTTTAAAGCTTGGGAAATCTTTTTGTATCCAAATCCGGCTTTAAACTTCTTCACAACAGTATCTCGGACCTGCCTGGTGTGTTCCTTGTTCTTCATGATGCTCTCTGCGCTTTTAACGGACCTCTGAGACTATCACAGTGCAGGTGCATTTATACGGAGACTAGATTACACACAGGTGGATTGTATTTATCATCATTAGTCATTTAGGTCAACATTGGATCATTCAGAGATCCTCACTGAACTTCTGGAGAGAGTTTGCTGCACTGAAAGTAAAGGGGCTGAATAATTTTGCACGCCCAATTTTTCAGTTTTTGATTTGTTAAAAAAGTTTGAAATATCCAATAAATGTCGTTCCACTTCATGATTGTGTCCCACTTGTTGTTGATTCTTCACAAAAAAATACAGTTTTATATCTTTATGTTTGAAGCCTGAAATGTGGCAAAAGGTCGCAAAGTTCAAGGGGGCCGAATACTTTCGCAAGGCACTGTATGTCCAAGAGCTAGTGAATGACATGCAGTCAGCAGCCACAGGACAATGTCTCTCATCCTAAAAGTGCTAGTATCACCATTCATCGGACAGTGATTGATTGACAACACTAATGGACCGAATACATGGGCCAGGCATACTATCTCCTTGTGTCTAAACCCATCTCAGCTGCCCGGCCCGGGCCCAAACATTATACATTGGTTTAGGGCAGAGTAAGGTTTATTTTTTTCTTCATTAACTAGGGTACGGGCAGGGTTCGGGTATCACTAAATTGATCATTAACATTTTGAAGTTGAGCCATTTACTTGTGCTCTGCTGCGCTGTACAGTCATATCTGACTAAGATCATAAAATGTTGTTAGAAGTGCTTTGACCTTGTCAAATATAAGACAGGAGAGGTTATTTCACAGAAAATAATAATGTTCCTTGAGTTTGGTCAGAGTGACGAAAATGAGCTAACAGCTAACTGCTCTCTAATGTCTCACCATTAAGCAGGGCAGCCGAGAAGCCCAAGTGGAGTCGTTGCTATGTCGCCATGAGCAGAGTGCATGCAGAGTGAAGGAGAGACAGATAGAAGCAGCTAATGGATTTACTAACAAGGAAGTTATTTTGGGTTTCGGGCAGGGTTAGGGCCTTCAATTTGGCAGAAGCAATCGGGCCTGGGTAGGGTAGGACCTGAACATCACGGACATGGCTAGGGCTCGGGCTTAAAATTCATGCCCGAGCTGGGCTCTAAGGCAGAGGGTAGCCCTGTGGGATTTCTCCAGAGCTTCTGTCTTTCTGCTACACATGGAGCTGATAGCAGCCGGCCGGCCACGGCAGCCATTTTGGTGTGGGACAGAAGCCTTATCAGTCAGGAGGAGGTCAGACATAGATAGCAGAATGAAGGAGGAGTTGTCTGTGAGGCCAGATAGTGCCAGGCTCTCTGGGTCTAACAGACCACTCTATTAAGAATCAATCTAGCCTGGTCTCAGAGAGAGGGAGAGAGATAGAGGGTGGAAGAAAGAGAGATGGAGAGACATCTGACTTAGCTAAAGCCTACCACCCCACACAGACATGAGTGGTGTGTCACACGGGAGGCCTATCAGGACACATCGAACACACATGACATGATGAACTGACAGTGACATGGGTTCCCTTGGACGTATGTGCGTGCCTGTTTAGACCTATGACTCAAAGCATACTTAGCCATCCACTGGTCTCCTTCCTATTGACTCCTGCAGGCTTCATGTCTAGCTAATCCTCTCTAGGATAGAGCTGCAGCCACATTTTTAAAGACACAATGTTAATTATGTGAAGAAACTATCCAGTGAACTGTCCACACAGAGGAAATGGCGTTTTCAAAGAAACGCACTCGAAAAGATCAGTACTGTTACTGTCTCTGGGAGCTAGAACAGCACTCTATCTACCTCATTTTGAGAATGTATTATTCCATTGCGCACTCTATTACAGAGCATTAACATACTAAGTGATTTGTGTAACAATCCGTCTCCTCACCCACAGAGAACAGGGGACATAAAGATGCTTATGGTTTGGAAATGAATTACATTGAAGGCGATCAGGACAAACAAGCAGCTAGTGCTTGAGATAATTGTCTTTTGTTGGAGGCACGCGAGCGAACATCAATGCTTGGCCCTTATTGATCGCGTCGCAACTCGCCTCACTGCATCTTCATAATCCTATCATGACCTTTATATGGGGGAGTGGGTGGGCATGGTGCATGGAGGGGCGAGGGGAGGGGTCACTAGCTAGTAAGCCAGGAGATCTAGCTGGGTAGATGGAAGGACCAAAGCCATCTTAATAATCAGGGGGACAAGTTAAAAGAGGGAGGGGTAAAAGGACAAGATGGGGGTAAAATCTAAATAAGGTGGTAAAAGGCCCACAAGCTGCTCATTAGATGTGGCTATGAATGGCGAGATAATGGGCCGGCCAGCCAGCCAGGCAGCTGACCTGAGGGCAGTCAATGCTGGGCCAAAGGCCAGGCCACAGTCTATAAAATGAAACTAGAATGCAAGTGTGTGTTACTGGATGGACTGAAAGCCTGCTCCTTACCAAGTAGCTCTCCAGAACCTTGTCTATTCTCTTCCGCATCTTCTATCTGTCTCCATTTATTTATCTCCCTCTTTCTCGGCATGTGGCGTCACCTGCTGTGGGATTACTGCAGCCATGATGCACACCATCCCTTCCCCCATCTTCCTCACTGAGTCATGTAACCTTGGCTGTGAAGTAGGCTAGATTTGCTCAGTGACCAAAAACCAATGACCTTCCACTCAACCTCTCCCATTTAACCTCATTGTCCCTCTCTCTCTCCATTCCTGTTCTCCCGTATTTACTTTCTATTTCACTTTGTCTTCTCTCTTTCCTCCCTTCTCTACCCCTGTACCCTTTCTACATTCTCATGGACACTGCCCAGGCCTTGCATTCCACAGTGAGGGATGGTCCACTACTGCCAGAGCAGAGGGAGAGAAGAGAGGTGGACCACTGTGTGTTTACAGCTTTTTCCACCTTTCACAGCAGGCTGTCAGGGGGCTAGGCAGTAGGCAGAGCCTCTGTGCTTGGGTGGGCTGGCTCTGGGACGGAAAGGAGTACAGCAGTCCCTCTATTAAACTCTTGTTTAGTGCGAGTCGAGCCAGTGGTTCAGTATGCAGTAGCAGTGACTTAATCTGGATAGAAAGCCGGTATGTTCATGAAGGACCTACACCTGAGCAGGTAATAGAGGGGAAACTATGTGTTAACCACAAACAGTGAGTGAATTAGGTTGTAGCTAACAACATGGACTGGTGAGCACTAGATTACTGTGAGAAGGGGCAAGCCAGTGTTTAATTGACACTTTAGCTCACTGTTTTTTTAAAGGCACGACCAGGGATGATGGTTTGAATCAGCAGAGGGTGGAAATTAAAATCAGGTTAAAATCAGGCCTTCCTTCTTGCCAGGTTTATAGTACCTTTAGCCTTAGACTGCTTTAAGGGAGTGCAGGCGCCCACTACAAACTACATGGACAAGAGTCTGTAGTTGGTACTGCACCGTATCACACCTCCCACCACAGACCATTAACCCTGTTCCTCCAGTTCCTAGTCCTGGCTCACTCTCTCCCTCATCAACCTTATCTATCATCTCTTGTAGACCTTTGGGAGATGGAGGAGGAGGTGGAGGGTCAGGGGAGGGTGAGATCTCTAAAGCTGACAGCTTCTGCAGAGCCAAGCCAACATCCCCCTGGCCCATCTGTAAAGTGATCCAACGCTGTCTCTGCCAGTATTTCCTCTGTGATGTACAGCACTGCTGCCTGACCCCAACAAAAGCCCTTGGTCCCGAGGAGAGAAGGCGGAGAAAAAAAGAAGCCACAGTTCAATTAGAAAGCTCAGCAAATTACTCCTAAGTGCTTCAAATGAATGGAAAAGATGGAGACTGACACAGAACCTTCCTTCCACAATGATCCAAAAATGTGAACTGGAGTTTTCCATTGTAAACGTAATGATAGCTGCGGGATATGATCTTGAGGTGCAGCCATACACGGATGTGTTATGCGTAGGTGTGGGTGAGGCACATATGTATGTGCATAGTAAATTCAAGAATCTCTGACGATGCATACAATAATCTACACAAAAATTGAACTCATTTGATGTCTTTCTCTGTGTCCAAAATCGAAACTCAGAATGACAATGAATCAAACAGTGTGGAGAACTACCTTGTGGTATACACTGTGGCGTGCCAAGCCACCTACTTCTCATCATTACATGGATGACTTCCACAATTTTTCTACTTCCTCACGTCTGACTAACATCCAACATCCTCTACAGAAAAGATGACAATGACTAAGTTCCTTAAAAATAACCATGTCAGACTAACTAGAATTAACTGAACTGTTGACCAATAATGGATTATAACGGAGACATTCACATGCTGCCAAGCCATTATAGTTGTAGAATGGACTAGACCAGCCTTTAAAGTATGGGTCGCGACCCAAACCTGTTAAATGGTGGGTCGCGGTAAATTTATTATTATTTCATTAATTACTGGAATTGATTTTGGCCAAGTGCAACTGCATTCTCTGTTCAGTGCGCTCTCTGCTTAGCAGCGGTGTCTCGGCTCAGTTTGGCAGCGGTGTCTCGGCTCAGTTTGGCAGCGGTGTCTCGGCTCAGTTTGGCAGCGGTGTCTCGGCTCAGTTTGGCAGCGGCGTCTCGGCTCAGTTTGGCAGCGGCGTCTCGGCTCAGTTTGGCAGCGGTGTCTCGGCTCAGTTTGGCAGCGGTGTCTCGGCTCAGTTTGGCAGCGGTGTCTCGGCTCAGTTTGACAGCGGTGTCTCGGCTCAGTTTGGCAGCGGTGTCTCGGCTCAGTTTGGCAGCGGTGTCTCGGCTCAGTTTGGCAGCGGTGTCTCGGCTCAGTTTGACAGCGGAGTCTCGGCTCAGTTTGACAGCGGTGTCTCGGCTCAGTTTGACAGCGGTGTCTCGGCTCAGTTTGACAGCGGTGTCTCGGCTCAGTTTGACAGCGGTGTCTCGGCTCAGTTTGGCAGCGGTGTCTCGGCTCAGTTTGGCAGCGGTGTCTCGGCTCAGTTTGGCAGCGGTGTCTCGGCTCAGTTTGGCAGCGGTGTCTCGGCTCAGTTTGGCAGCGGTGTCTCGGCTCAGTTTGACAGCGGTGTCTCGGCTCAGTTTGACAGCGGTGTCTCGGCTCAGTTTGACAGCGGTGTCTCGGCTCAGTTTGGCAGCGGTGTCTCGGCTCAGTTTGGCAGCGGTGTCTCGGCTCAGTTTGGCAGCGGTGTCTCGGCTCAGTTTGGCAGCGGTGTCTCGGCTCAGTTTGACAGCGGTGTCTCGGCTCAGTTTGGCAGCGGTGTCTCGGCTCAGTTTGGCAGCGGTGTCTCGGCTCAGTTTGACAGCGGTGTCTCGGCTCAGTTTGGCAGCGGTGTCTCGGCTCAGTTTGGCAGCGGTGTCTCGGCTCAGTTTGACAGCGGTGTCTCGGCTCAGTTTGGCAGCTGCGCGAGTGGGTGGAAGATGCCCGTGTGCTTCACGGTTTACCAGATCTTTTTTGGGCAGTTTTCTTGAAGATCACTCTGCGACCCACACACTGTAGTGCTGTTGTTCAGCAGCAGATGAAGTGCTTTCAGCCACTGGCTTGTCATTCCCACTCGCCATCATCGAATTGACTCAAACTAGCCAGATCTGACTGAGCTCAATTGTCATGGAACGCAAATACAGCAATGAGTTTCTCTCTCTTGGTTTAATACAAACTTTGATAAATAACAAGGAGCGCCAACAATGTGTTTTGTGCAGGGAAGTGAGTCTCTCAAAACTAAACAAATTAAAAACGACAGGTCTTGACCAAACATCCACAGTATGATGGTAAACCCAGGGAGTTCTTTCAGAACAGGGCAGAATGCTTCAGGAAACAGTGCTTCCACAGTGGAAAAGTAAGTCAGCTAGCAAGGCATTTTTGTCATTTTATAAAAGGTGATGACAAGCAGAAATAAGGGAGTATACTATCTCTCATAGTAGTCAATGTGAGTTTCTCTTTCAAACAATCCCCTTCTACACAGCTAATAGCTAGCTAGCTAATGTTAGCCAAAGCAAGCTATCTAGCTACTGATAGTGCTACCCTAAGTAACAACACAGATGAAGATGAAAAAAATAAAAACTGTTGCTGTTAAAAAACAAGTAATCATTTTTATTCTGAACTGGAATACATTGATTGACTTTTGAGGCAAACACACTCACACACTTCTGGGTTGCTCATCTACAGCAGGTTGCGGTCTCCTGCCTGGCTGAGAAAACAGTAGATGTTCTGATCCAGTTTGATGCAACTCTGGCATACTTAAGAAACAAGTAAAGTAACAGACTCAATGCTGAACATGACCTCAGGGTTACACTGTCAAAAACTGAGCCCAGAATAGACCTGCTTGTTGAAAACTTCCACCAGTCACACACCTCTCATTAGGACTGTGTGTTTTCTGGTCTAAATCGGTGTGATGTGATCAATCAGTTTAGTCCAGTTCAGAATTAAAATGATTTATTGTATTTTAACAGCAACAGTTCCAACCTAGACAGCTATGTAAGAGTGTTTTTAATAGGGAAAGAAACATGAGTAGCTATTTATATGGGTATTTCATTTAATTGTTATGTTGCATTTGTTAATGGGCATAAGGGCAATGAAATGTACCGATATTCCATATAGTTGCGTGTTTTGTAAACTTGGATCCCAGGAAAACTGAGAATTTCGGATGGGTCCCATGCTGAAAACGTTTAAGAACCCAGGGGTTCACACGAGGGAATGCCAGATTTCCTTGCTGACTGACTGTTGGCAGTGTGGGTAGGATGTTTTTAGGACCAGATAGTGTGAGACATGCATGCTGTTTTTCCATTACAACTCCTGCAGGGACTTACCCTCAAAACAAAAGCACCTTTGATTAAGGGATGTCTCTTTCTCTCCCTCTCCCTCTTACCATCTGAACAGCTGCAGTCCACACAGCTACAAAGGCACACAGCTGCCATTGGCTAGTCTGAGTATGATGGCCAATCAAAATGGGTTGTGAATCGAATATACACATGCAGATCCTAACACAAACACACAGCCATAGATCAAAACATGTGCAAACTCCAAACACACACACCTAGCCACTAAATGAATGTGGTTCATGGAAGAAAAGCTTGGTTTATTCTTGCCAAACTTGCAGCATATGAGATGATTCACTAAGACTTAAGGAAGTTAAACTCCAAAAGTCAAGGCCAATTTGTGTTACAGAGCATTTCTAAACGGCCTGGCTCCCAGTTAATGACATGGTCTCACTACTGCCATGCCCGCCATGCGCTAGAGCAAAATTACGCTTTTTAAACCCCCAAAGCATATAGACTTATTCTTCATGCTGTGTTGTTTCCAGAGACACAAGCCAATACCAGGGGAACTCAGAACAGTTTATTCAGTCTATGGCCTCTACTAGCTCACCAAGACGTGCATAGGCAGTCTTCAAAGTGTGCATTGCATAGTAGTAAAACACACACACACACAGGAATGATTAGGCTTTATCCATCGGCAGCCTTAAGGGCCTTCACGATATTGGCAGACAAGTCAACATGATTTGACTTCTCTCCACTCGGCTATATATGTGTTTACTATATATAGCCGAGTGGAGAGAAGTCAAATCAAATGCAAATTGTTTGTGCCACTCCCCAGAGCTAACATGCTGACCAGACCACGATCGCGCAAATTTTGATTTTGTTCACCCACACCAGACACAATCAGGACACGCAGTTTGAAATATCTGAGCCAACTATATTAATTTGGGGACAGGTCGAAAAGCATTTAACATTTCCTAGGGTCCCTGGTGTCAACATCACCAACAAACTAACATGGTCCAAGCACACCAACACAGTCTTGAAGAGGGCACGACAAACCCTGTTCCCCCCTGAGGAGACTGAAAAGATTTGGCATGGGTCCTCAGATCCTCAAAAGGTTCTACCACTGCACCATCGAGAGCATCCTGACTGGTTGCATCACTGTCTTGTATGGCAACTGCTCGGCCTCCGACCGCAAGGCACTACAGAGGATAGTGCGAAAGGGTCCAGTACATCAATGCGGCTAAGCTTCCTGCAATCCAGGACCTCTACACCAGGCGGTGGCAGGGGAAGGCCTGAAAAATTGTCAAAGACTCCAGCCACCATAGTCATAGACTGTTCTCTCTGCTACTGCACAGCAAGCGGTACATGAGAGCCAAGTCTAGGTCCAAGAGACTTCTAAACAGCTTCTACCCCCAAGCCATAAGTCTCCTGAACCCCTAATCAAATGGCTACCCAGACTATTGTCCCTAAAAGGAAGACTTCCTGTCAGCACACACCCAAATGCAAAGTGGATGGTTTTAGACAGAAGGGTCATTCCATATGATTTCAATCACCTTCTGATTTCACCCCTTTTGATTTGAATGAAGCCTTCCATACATGGTTGCCCATGGTAGAAGTGGTCAGAAAGTGACTTTTTGGACCTGAATGACAAAACATTCATGAGATAGAGGTGCTCAAAGTTGACCCATTTGGCATATCCCACCCTTCATCACTAAAAAAGATAATCACTTCAGCTTGCTATTATTTTAAAGCTTATAAACAGGGTTTATAAACTGCTTCATGACTTCGTTGAGAAAAAAGTGTGTTTTACAAAATTTAAGCTTTAAAGTTAAATTATCTAAATACGAGTCATCTCCCCTAAAAAAAAAATATGTTCAAATATGTTGTAGCTTCAACCCTATTTACATCATCTGGGGTGTTTGTTGTGCCTGCACACGCTTGAAGAAAGAAAAGGTGGTGGCCAAACATGTATGAAAGGTTTCATTCAAATCAAAAGGGGTGCAGTCAGAAAGTGATTGAAATCATTTGGAATGACCCAGAATCAAGATAATGACACACTACAGAAAACTCATGGTTGCATCTTGATGTTGACCATCTTGATGTCAACCTTCTGAGGAAGGAGCGGTCTTTATCTCCACTCTCAATGTCTTCTGGTATGATTATTACATGTTTTTGTCATACCCTGCTGCTGAACAGCTATGTAGGGCTAATGGAGGTCTGCTTTGATCACTGTGTGTGAATAACAAAGCCCACCAAGGGACCAGGGGATATTGACTCAGTCCTTTACTAGGCCCCTGACTGTGATCTGCAATGAATCAGACCTGGTCAGCCCAGTCATGGTATACAGTAGGGTATAGTGTACATTATTGTGAATCCATATGTTTGTTGGAGTGTTTCCATCAATTCATGAATAAAAAAAACTATTTATTTTATTGAACCTTTATTTAACTAGACAAGTCAGTTAAGAATGGGGGTGCCACAGGGTTAAATTCTTGGACCGACTCTCTTCTCTGTATACATCAAAGATGTCGCTCTTGCTGCTGGTGAGTCTCTGATCCAACTCTACGCAGACGACACCATTCTGTATACTTCTGGCCCTTCTTTGGACACTGTTAACAACACTCCAGGCGAGCTTCATTGCCATACAACTCTCCTTCCGTGGCCTCCAATTGCTCTTAAATACAAGTAAAACTAAATGCATGCTCTTCAACCGATTGCTGCCTGCACCTGCCCGCCTGTCCAACATCACTACTCTGGATGGCTCTGACTTAGAATATGTGGACAACTACAAATACCTAGATGTCTGGTTAGACTGTAAACTCTCCTTACAGACTCACAAAACATCTCCAATCCAAAGTTAAATCTAAAAATGGCTTCATATTTCGCAACAAAGCCTCCTTCACTCATGCTGCCAAACATACCCTTGTAAAACTGACCATCCAACCGATCCTCGACTTCGGTGATGTCATTTACAAAATAGCCTCCAATGCCCTACTCAATAAATTGGATGCAGTCTATCACAGTGCCATCCGTTTTGTCACCAAAGCCCCATATACTACCCACCACTGCGACCTGTACGATCTCGTTGGCTGGCCCTCGCTTCATACTCGTCCCCAAACCCACTGGCTCCAGGTCATCTACAAGACCCTGCTAGGTAAAGTCCCCCCTTATCTCAGCTCGCTGGTCACCATAGCAGCACCCACCTGTAGCACGCGCTCCAGCAGGTATATCTCTCTGGTCACCTCCAAAACTAATTCTTCCTTTGGCCGCCTCCCCTTCCAGTTCTCTGCTGCCAATGACTGGAACAAACTACAAAAATCTCTGAAACTGGAAACACTTATCTCCCTCACTAGCTTTAAGCACCAGCTGTCAGAGCAGCTCCCAGATTACTGCACCTGTACATAGCCCATCTATAATTTAGCCCAAACAACTACCTCTTTCCCTACTGTATTTATTTATTTATTTTGCTCCTTTGCACCCCATTATTTTTATTTCTACTTTGCACATTCTTCCACTGCCAATCAACCATTCCAGTGTTTTACTTGCTATATTGTATTTACTTTGCCACCATGGCCTTTTTTTGTCTTTATCTTCCTTATCTTACCTCACTTGCTCACATTGTATATAGACCTGATTTTCTACTGTATTATTGACTGTATGTTTGTTTTATTCCATGTGTAACTCTGTGTTGTTGTATGTGTCGAACTGCTATGCTTTATCTTGGCCAGGTCGCAATTGTAGGTGAGAACTTGTTCTCAACTTGCCTACCTGGTTAAATAAAGGTGAAATAAAAATAAATAAATAAATAAATAAAGAACAAATTCTTATTTACAATGACGGCCTACGCCAGCCAAACCCGGCCAACGTTGGGCCAATTGTGCGCCACCCTATGGGACTCCCAATCACGGGCGGTTGTGATACAGCCTGGACAGGGTCTGTAGTATTTGTATTTATTATCAGCTACTCTTCCTGGGGTCCGGCAAAACTAAGGCAGTTATACCATTTAAAAAAAATTACAATACATTCATTACAGAACTTACAACACACTAATGTGGGCCCTCAGGCCCCTACTCCACTACAACATATCTACAACACACTAAGTGTGTGCCTTCAGGCCCCTACTCCACTACCACATATCTACAACACACTAAGTGTGTGCCTTCAGGCCCCTACTCCACTACCACATATCTACAACACACTAAGTGTGTGCCCTCAGGCCCCTACTCCACTACCACATATCTACAAGGCAAAATACATGTGTGCGTGTGTGTATAGTGTGTATGTTATCATGTGTTTGTATGCATGTGTCTGTGCCTATGTAGTTACGCCTCTAGCACGGAGATGCAGTGCCTTAGACTGCGCCACTCGGAAGAGGGCTCAATTGCCCAAATGTTCATTTAACAGATTATTTGTTACGGATCAAATGCATATTTTAAATGCTTTTAAATCTTTTAGTATTTTACATATGTAAATATTAATATAACAAAAATAATATGGTACAATTGATTTGGCTTTGAGTTTGCACTTTTGGGATTATCCCGTTGCATAGATTGCCAGGTAAGCTAAATCAAGTGAGAATCAAATTGGCCATTCAAAAGTTTTTAAGCAATACACTTGACCAAGGTCTTATAATTTTCCATCGGCAACCATTTGTGACCAATAAATCAGGTGACAACAGGTCTGGACATATTCTCCCAATCTCCCTTCCGTTCTACCAGATAACAGCAGCTTCAAAACAACAGGATGTGATGTAGTCTGCTCTATCCACTCCGGTGAGACGTGATGGCTGTAGCTAGATACTATCGGCACAATTTTACATTTTGTCATATAGCTGACGCGCTTATCCAGAATGACTTACAGTAAGTGGTGAGTGCATATATTCTAATATTTTTTTCCGTACTGGTCCACCGTGGGAATCGAACCCACAACCCTGTCCATGCTCTACCAACTGGGCTACACGGGACAATCGCTTCCACATCGAATCCCATACTTTGCTAATCGACTAAGTGGCATGTCAATAATAGCTCATCACTGCATTGGATCTGAATACAGTATGCGCAACGGTGCACACCCAGTAGCGCACGGGGAGAAGTCGGTCAGGCGCCTATGATAAGGATCGCCAGACAAATTAGAGCTGGTTTGGCTTGTTAAATCTGATGGGTTGCAGTTAGTTAGTCCTAACACAATAAAACACACGACAAAATCGTTAAGAAAAGGAAATGCACATGCCTAAATCTTTAGGCTATACCTTACATCTCAGCGCAGTAATAATCCAGTCCGCAACTGGTCCAACCGTCTATAGGCTATTTGCCATTTCTCTCAAACTGGGAGAAAAATACATGTTTGCGCTACAGTTTACGCCTATTTTCGGTGGTCTCTGACAGCCTACAATAGGCTATATATTGCCTATATGAAATTGGGAAACGCAAACAAACCTTGTATACTTGTCCATACGTGCCATTGCCGACCACTTCCACCAGTTCGAAAATACCAGCTGGGTCCTGAAAATGAAATTAAGAAATGGTTAACATTTATCAAATAACTTGGTGAAAGATGGGTGGTTTTCATAGTATCATGGCCAACGTTACAACCCGTTCAATTAGGCAGTAGCGCCAGATTTGCCTCACATGCCAGTGCATTGCCAACAAAGGAAAGATAGAGGAATGTATTATCCTCCTATCCTACCAAGAACAACACATCCCATTTGTAAAACATTTTACGCTGGTTTAGCCCATGGTTGAGTCAATAAATGGATTTGGACAGCAAACAATGTACATCCTCAGAGATAAGATGTATTGCACTCACCCGCAAAGAGGCAAGGTCTATGTCAACTAGACTTTTAGCTGGAGACTCGTTCGCCATTTTTCAATAATACATAGAAATTGCTAAGTCTATTTTATTCCCTTCAAGTTGATTGTGTGTATGCAATGTCGTATCTCATTATTGGAAGTGATCCCTTATTCCTTGTGAATGTAATTTCGATCCAAAACGGGTTGTTCTTTGTACTCCCGTCGTTGTCGAGCCTACGCGGTTACTCCATATTGAGCTACCGCGGCTGGCAGTGCAGAGTGCTGCTTGCTTTCTCTATTCTCCCCCTGCCTCCCTCTCTCTTGTTGTCGCTCTCTCACTCACTCCCCTGTAAAGCATCACCAACAGAGGAAGCTGAATCGGTCAGGGCCTGAATGAGGGCAGTAGAGAGATAGGGGGAGCAGCGGCTCCCTCTCCCCAAAATAAATTAATCCAAACATGCTGAATGTATGTGCCATGCTGATTAGCTCACAATAATGTATTTTTAAGCATTTTTTTGTAGTCTTCATAAAACGACATCCACTTACATTTTAGCAGACGTTTTATCCAGAGCGATTTACAGGCGCAATTAGGGTTATGTGCCTTGCTCAGGGCCACATTACCAGATTGTTCACCTAGTCGGTTTGGTGATTCAAACCAGCGACCTTTTTTGGTTACTGGCCAAACACACTTAACTGCTAGGCTACCTGCCATCCATGCATATAGCCTACCTAAACTAGGTATGAACAATAATATAAACACAACATGCAACAACTTCAAAGATTTTACCAAGTTACAGTTCATATAAGGAAATAAATAAATTAGTCCTTAATCTAAAGATTTCACATGACTGGGAATACAGATATGCATTTGTTGGTCACAGATACATTTAAAAAAAAGGTAGGGACATGGATCAGAAAACCAGTCAGTATCTGGTGAGACTATCATTTTCCTCATGAGCATGACACATCTCCTTTGCATAGAGTTGATCAGGCTGTTGATTGTGGCCTGTGGAATGTTGTCCCACTCCTCTTGAATGGCTGTGTGAAGTTGCTGTTATTGGCGGGAACTGGACAGGTCGATCCAGAGCATCCCAAATATGCTCAATGGGTGACATGTCTGGTGAGTATGCAGGCCATGGAAGAACTGGGACATTTTCAGCTTCCATTGTGTACAGATCCTTGCGACATGGGGCCGTGCATTATCATGCTGAAACATGAGGTGATGGCGGCTGATGAATGACACAACAATGGGCCTCAGGATCTCGTCACGGTATCTTTGTGCATTCAAATTGCCATTGATAAAATGCAATTGTGTTCGTTGTCCGTAGCTTATGCCTGCCCATACCATAACCCCACCTCCACATGGGGCACTCTGTTCACAATGTTGACATTAGCAAACCGCTTGCCCACACAGCGCCATACACACGGTCTGTGGTTGTGAGGCCGTTTGGACGTACTGCTAAATTCTCTAAAACTATGATGGAAGTGGTTTATGGTAGAGAAATTAACATTAAATTATCTGGCAAGAGCTCTGGTGGACATTCCTGCAGTCAGCATGCCAATTGTCAATCTGTGGCCTTGTGTTGTGTGACAAACTGCACATTTTAGAGTGGCCTTTTATTGTCCCCAGCACAAGGTGCACTTGTGTAATGATCATGCTGTTTAATCAGCTTCTTGATATTCCACACCTGTCAGGTGGATGGATTATTTTGGCAAAGGTGAAATACTCACTAACAGGGATGTAAATTAATTTGTGCACAAAATCTGAGAGAAACAAGCTTTTTGTGTGTATGGGATCTTTAATTTCAGCTCATGAAACATGGGACCAAAGTGTTTATATTTTGTTTACAATGTATCAATAAACCGTTTATTATATTACAGTATGGTGTAACTCACAATATGTTTATGTGCTCTCTCTCTCTTCTGTCTGTTAGATTAGGCTTTCGGCCAGTTTTCTCTTGTCAGTTAACGCTTATCTTATTGCGTCAAGATGTCCACCATTGTTCCTGTACCCAAGAAAGCAAAGATAACTTAACTAAATGACTACCACCCTGTAGCACTCACTTCTGTCATCATGAAATGCTTTGAGAGGCTAGTTAAGGATCATTTCACCTCCACCTTACCTGACACCCTAGACTCACTTCAATTTGCGTACCGCCCCAATAGATTCACAAACCATGCAACCACCATCGCACTGCACACTGCCCTAACCCATCTGGACAAGAGGAATACCTATGTAAGAATGCTGTTCATTGACTGTAACTCAGCCTTCAACACCATAGTTCCCTCACCCATAGTGAACCTCGCCCTGTGCAACTGGGTCCTGAACTTCCTGACGGGCCGCCCCCAAGTGGTGAAGGTAGGAAACAACACCTCCACTACACTGATCCGCAACACAGGAGTCCCACATGGGTGCATGCTCAGACCCCTCCTGTAATCCCTGTTCACCCATGACTGCGTTGCCAGGCACACCTCCAACTTGATCACCAGGCACCGACTCTTCAATGCAGATAACACAACAGTAGTTGGCCTGATTACCAACAATGACAATAACCTCTCCCTTAACGTCAACAAAAAGCTGATCGTGGACTTCAAGAGACAGCAGAGGGAGCACGCCCCGGTCCACACAGGACCGCAGTGGAGAAGGTGAAGAGCTTCAAGATCCTCGGTGTACTCGGCATACACATCACACTCCCCCATTCTCATCGACGGGAATGTAGTGGAGCAGGTTGAGAGCTTCAAGTTCCTTGGTGTCCACATCAACAACAAACTAACATGGTCTAAGCACACCAAGACAGTTGTGAAGAGGGTACAACAAAACCTATTCCCCCTCATGAGACTGAAAATATTTTGCATGGGTCCTTAGATGCTCAAAAGATTTTACAGCTGCACCAGAGAGCATACAGACGGGTTGCATCACTGCCTGGTATGGAAACTGCTCGGTACATCACCGGCCAAGCTTCCTACCATCCAGGACCTCTATACCAGGCGGTGTCAGAGGAAGGCCCTAAAAATCGTCAAAGACTCCAGCCAACCCTACCTGCCATCAAAGACTCTTTAACAACCCTACCTGCATGTACATAATTATCACAAATACCTCAACACTGGTGCCCCCGCACATTTACACATTGACTCTGCACAGGTACCCCCTGTATACAGCCCCGCTATTGTTATTTACTGCTGCTCTTTAATTATTTGTTTTTCTTATTTAACTCTTACTTTTTTTAACTTTACATTTTTTTTTGTATTTTCTTAAAACTGCATCGTTGGTTATGGCCTTGTAATTAAGCATTTTGTATTCGGCGCATGTGACAAATAAAATTTGATTTGACAATCTGAAACGGTCCACCCACACAGACAGTGTGGTGAAGGCGGCGCAACAACGCCTATTCAACCTCAGTAGGCTGAAGAAATTTGGCTTGGCCCCTAAGACCCTTACAAACTTTTACAGATGCACAATTGAGAGCATCCTGCCGGGCTGTATCACTGCCTGGGATGGCAACCACTGGGCTCTCCAGAGGGTGGTGCGGTCTGCCCAATGCATCACTGCCTGCCCTCCAGGACACCTACAGCACCCGATGTCACAGGAACAAAAACAAAATCAAGGACATCAACCACCTGAGCCACGGCCTGCTCACCATGCTATCATCCAGAAGGCGAGGTCAGTACAGGTGCATCAAAGCCCAGGACCCGAGAGACTGAAAAACAGCTTCTATGTCAATGCCATCAGACTGTTAACTAGCCATCACTAGCCAGCTACCACCGGTTACTCAACCCTGCACCTTAGAGGCTGCTGCCCTATGTACATAGATATTACATCACTGGTCACTTTAATAATGTTTACATACTGTTTTACTCATTTCATATGTATATACTGTATTCTGGTCAATGCCACTCTGACATTGCTCATCCTAATATTTATATATTTCTTAATTCCCTTCTTTTACTTTTAGATTTGTGTGTATTGTTAGATACTACTGCACTGTTGGAGCTAGGAACACGGGCATTTTGCTACACCCACAATAACATCTGCTAAATATATGTATGTGACCAATGCAATTTTATATCAGTCTATCACAGCGACAAACTGTAACATCTGCTTCCAACTCACTCTCAAACACATAGATCCCCTGAACGCAGCCCACAATCCAGATCCCAATCACCTGAATTTTAATCACCTGTTCACACACCTGTATGTCATTATCACACACTATTTAGTTCAGTTCTTTGCACCCCATCACTGTGAGGTATTGTTTGTTTTGTGACACACTTCTATTCGGAGAGCTGTTTTCCCCTGTAATTTAATCCTCCTGTGTATGATAGTGAGGCAGGCAAAAACTAACTACGCCTTTTGCGTATTCCCTGCCTGTACTGTAGCCTATCAGATTTCCTGTTATCTACCTATTGCCTGATCTCCCGGACTACGTTACTAGCCTTTTCCCTGCCTGTACTGTTAAACTTTTGGGCCCCCTGTGTATGACCTTCTGCCTGCCCCTGGACCCAGCTACCGACCTCCCCCTGTGTATGACCTTCTGCCTGCCCCTGGACCCAGCTACCGACCTCCCCCTGTGTATGACCTTCTGCCTGCCCCTGGACCCAGCTACCTGCCTCCCCCTGTGGTCCTTTACAAATAAACACCTGCTGCACTTGAAACCAGCTCTCTGTCTCCCTTCGTGTTCATTACACAAACAGTCTGTCATTCAGAAAAGGAACTCTTGTCGCCTTAGTGTAGACAATATTTACAATGGTAAATGAGCTAAACGGCTGAATCATCCTGAATCAATACATCCTCTCAAAACAACCAACATCAACCTACAAGAACACCCTCCATCTTTCTCAGAGACCTGTGTTGTAGGCTACACAGTAACATTGTGAATGTCGCCAACCGCCAGCTCTGTCAGATGAGTTAATTAGAGCATGTGAAATGGAAGCAGTGATAAATATTTCACCACTGATGTCAACCCTGGTATTTTTCTTGGGTTCTGTCCCCTTTCCTGCATCATGTCCCATTGCTTCCACCACCACAACAGATATCAGCAGAATTGTTGCAAGCTCCTCTCATGTCATTCACAATGGCTGAATTGTCAGTGTGCAGGCAGTCCCTGTGTCCCAAATCCTGGTGCTCTTTACACAGATCAGTTCCCTACATGTACCCCGTGACTCAACTAAAACAGGCCCAAAATGTATAAAGTATATAACAGTAGTCTTCGATGATGAAGAACTAGGTTAGTCTAACTGTCCCGTCAACATCACAGTACTAAAGGCTGTAACCGTGTTTATCTTGATGCCATCGTTAAAGTGGCTCCCTAGTTCTCATGGCCACAGCTGCCTATACAATGTGGTGACGTCACAGTTCCTCTAGCTGCCAGAAATAGGACATGCTGGGTATTGTTTGACCAGGCTGCTTAGGCCCTGGACTGTGGGAAAATGTATTGAATTATGTATGTTACATGCCACATGACTGGTTCACTGCTGTGGGGATGTAATAGTGGGATTCTGGAGTGTGTGGGGTGGAGGCTGGTAGGTGATGTAATACAAGGTTGAATTCTATTTCTCTGGCATCACATGGCTGTTATGATTTGTTCATCTCAGTCAAAAGGTTTTTCATTGCAACATAAGAGCATTTCATTCTGTGTTTGCACTGCGACATCACTCATACTGCAGTCTATTGTTATTCTCTCATATACACTGAGTGTACAAAATATTAAGAATACCTGCTCTTTCCAAGACAGACTGACCAGGTGAATCCAGGTGAAAGCTATGATCCCTTATTGATGTCATTTGTTAAATCCACTTCAATCAGTGTAGATGAAGGGCAGGATACAATTTAAATGAGGATGTTTAAGCCTTGAGACAATTGAGACATGGATTGTGTATGTGCCATTCAGAGGGTGATTGGGCAAGACAAAAGGCACACCGGTTTGTGTCAAACTGCAACGCTGCTGGGTTTTTCACACTCAACAGTTTCCGGTGTATCAAGAATGGATGGTGGACCAAAGGAAATCCAGGCATTTTGACAACTGTGGAAAGCATTGTAGTCAACATGGGCCAGCATCACTGTGAAACTCTTTCGACACCTCAGAGTCCATGCCCTGACAAATTGAGGCTGTTCTGAGGGCAAAGGGGGGGAGGTGCAACTCAATATTAGGATGTTGTCCTTAATGTTTTGTACACTCTGTGTATAATGTACCTTCAATGTCAATACCCTATACATTACTAAGATGTGACTTTGCAAATTGTATTCCCTCATAAAATCTAAATTGGCAAAATGGGAATAAAACAGTTGTTTCGCTCATGCAAGCAGGTCCAAAAGATTCCCATAATGTCTCATCAATAATTGCAGTCTATAAAAGTACAGTAAAGTTCCATATCTGAGCATCCAGACATAATATTTGAACATTGTCTATCCCAACAGACCTGTCCTTCTATCAGAAAGATACTGTAGATGGTTGGGTAAACAGAAGAGATTCAACTGTGTGTGTGGTCTGCCCCATCAACAGTGAGCCCCCTCCTCCTTCCATCCCTCCATACACACACTGTGACCCAACTGAAGCCGTCGATCAGGTCAGACCAGTGCCAAGCAACATCAATTAACCTGGGGGGGGGGGAATGCCAGGCAGTGTGTGTGAACACCTACTTGCCTCAGGGAAGCAAGAATGGAAAACGAGCAGACACATTGAAGAGGCGGGAGGCACCGACTTGGGAGCGCAAATTAACGAATACTCAGAGCGATTAAATTCTTCCCATTTTTACAGCCTTACAGTTAACTACCTTCACAACCTGTGGTGTTTGATAACAGTCACACCTTGCTCACACACATGTGAAGTGAAACTCATAGCTGTGGAGGCCCACAGTAATGTTTGACCACATGGTGGCAGTGGAGAGTTGCAGTAGATGAGTCACACCGTGCTCATCTACTTCTTCCTCCTCCAGCCACAGAGAAAAGCAGAAAAGAGGAACCGTTTGCATAATTGGGCAGCAGGCAGGGGCAAACAGGCATTGTTGGTTCTGGACCTGTACAGCAAACAGGTGCATGTGTAACTAAAAACCCTCAGCCAATTTCACACACCTCCAGGGGATAGGTTCATTACAAAAATATAATCAAAATCAAATGGGATGCCATCAAATAATATCTCATGGGATCTGTTGGTTCAAGCATCATGCCAAGATAAAGTGATCAGAGGTTACGGTTGCAGGCTTCTGTACTGTCCGGCAGCACTGAGGGAGTGAGTGCGCACCTGCGTGTTTGAGGGTGTTGGTCATGTTATTTTGGGAAACAGGAAAGGGCTGCAGCAGGATCAGCCTGAAATTACAGTTGGATGATGACTTACACAAGTCTCCTGCCACAACAGAAATATCACACAACAAATATTTTACAGAGACCCCTCAACCCTAGTGCTTCTGTCTCATGTATAGACACGTATAGATAGATATACCTTAAACCATGTATAAACATACATAGACTGTAAGCTATACACATTCTCAAGCTGATTGATGTAAACACACTGCACACATACTTCAAATGACTCTATTGGGCAATAGATTACTGTTCTGAATCAATATGTTCACCTTATGAACAAGGCCTGATGTTGACATTTGTGCTGAGCATCTAAGTGCCCGTCAAAGTCAGATTGGGGTGTGGTCTATCTGTCGGTCTGTTGTTACAAAGGGAGAACATGAGCTGTTTCTGTCTGTGTGTCTGTCAACTCAGCACCCCAAAAATCCACACAGTGACTCATCTACTGTAACTCTCCACTGCCACCATGCGGTCAAACATTACTGCAGGCCATCATAGCTATGATCTCAACTTCACTTTGCCCAGCAACAGCCACACTGTGGAGTCTATATAAAAATCACCTCCAATGACGGGGCCCAGGAGAAAAATGAAAAACTTAAAAATTCTGTCATTCCCCCTGAGCTGCTCATATAAACTGTACCCAAAAACAGAAGGGTGACCCAAACTAAATCTCAATGTCTTGGAAAATAAATGATCCTCTTCCTTTGTGTTAGAAAACTAACAATAGTGTAGTCTTTCTACCTATAGCCATGTAGCTGGTGGCCCTTTAACCTGAGCAGGCCTCACTCCAGGCCTGTGTTAGACTGCCCTTCAGTTTGGGTCTGGAGTTATTCCTGAAGATGAAAAACTCCTGACCCTAAATCTTCATTGGGCAAGCATAATTGGGAGTCAATCTATAGTTGTGTATTTTTCTAACCAAGGGCTGAGATTTGTATGGACTGATTGAGACCCAGTCTGTTATGGCTGGTTTATAAATCTAACAGACACTGCCTGAGGTGAAACAGTCCCTGTGAAGTTACGTAAGCAGAGCGTCCACATCAAGGCCAGAAAGTAACATTCCATAAACCCTTCCAGGATAAACAGACAACAGCAAGTAAACAGGTTATAAAACAAGACATTTAAGTAAAACAAGCCAAATGGAGCCGCAAGAACTACAGTCCAAGAATATGTCCTATTTAATCTATCACATACTTACCAGGTTGATAGTAGAGACAACACTAAGAAAAGGACTCAAAACATCTCGCAGTAGACACGTCTTGGGGTATTCTACAAAGATTTAAATAAATACTTGAGATTTATCTTCCTCGATGAGTCATTTGCATGTAACGTTCTCGGTCTCCTCAACATGCTCTTAATCTGTTTTGTACTGTGGCTTAAGTTGGTTCAGCTTCCTCTTCAGAGACACTATATATACACAAAAGTATGTGGACACCCTTTCAAATTAGTGTATTCGGCTATTTTAGACAGACCGGTTGCTGACAGATGTATAAAAATAAAAATATATTTTTTTAAATCGAGCACACTGCCATGCAATCTCCATAGACAAACAATGGCATTAGAAAGGCCTTACTGAAGTGCTCAGTGACTTTCAACGTGCCACCGTCATAAGACGCCAACAACTGTAAGTGCGGTTATTGTGAAGTGGAAACGTGTAGGAGCACCAACGGCTCAGCCCCGAATTGGTAGGCCACACAAGCTCACAGAACAGGACCGCGGAGAGCTGAATCGCGTAGCGAGTAAAAATAGTCTGTCCTCGGTTTCAACACTCACTACAGATTTCCAAAGTGCACTAATGTACTAATGCACTACTAATGTTTAGCGATCAGGCCTGGCTCGCAGTCAGCGTTCCAATTAATCCCAAAGGCGTTCAATGGGGTTGCGGTCAGGGCTTTGTGCAGGCCAGTCAAGTTCTTCCTCACTAATGCTCGTGGCTGAACGGAAGCAAGCCACCCACTAGATGTTGGAACATTGCTGCGAAAGCCTTCCCAGAAGAGTAGAAGCTATTATGGCAGCAAGGGGGGGGGGTCCAACTCCACATTAATGCCCATGATTTTGGAATGAGATGTTCAACAAGGTGTCCACATACTTTCGGTCATGTAATGTCACATCGCAATGAAATGACGATAGCGAAATCTTTCTTTCTGAACACTTCAAGGAAAACAATCAGAAACCAAATACATCTCAGGCATCTCTTTTTCCAGAAAAAAAATGCTATATCTTCTTTTATAAATAAACAAGTCATAACACCAGCCAAAAGAGGAGCTACACATGTCATACAGATCAGGAGAAACAACTAAATACACTTAAATAAGACATTGTAAAGGCCTCAGAGAGTTAACATTGATAATCACAGTTAAATCCTCCAATTCACATTGACCATACATCATATATATATATAGCAGAAGAGAAACAAGACATGAAACAGAATAGTTTAACCCCATTTCCTTCCCAAAGACACTTACAGTACATACATTACCATTGTTGTTTTGGACTATCATTCAGATTATCATAGTTTGATTACATGTTCATAAACAATGTCAAGTTACAGTAGGGAAATTGTTTTAAATGTCTTAATTTTACTGAAAGTAAAAAATAAATGTAAAAAAAAAGTTGCATTTAGATTATGTCTACCAATAAGTGAGTTTAACCCCAAATCTCTTACATTTACTTACATACCAATTTCAGGACTCTTTTGCATTTCTTTCAGATGCACTACTCCTTCACCACTCTATTGGGGCACATGCCTGGGCAAGACGCAGGCTTACGGTTCTGCATCTATTTCCCTAGTCATGTAGAAATGAATGCAGAAAAGCCATTTAAACAGGAGCACATTCTCATATGTAGACCTTCTACTCCATTCGGTGGTTTCTATCTCTCTGGGTCTTACATGTGTCTCTCACCATAGTCAGCAGGGATTGAACAGAAACATAACATCCAAACTAAAGACAACCCAATACAATCGGTGTTGTATTATTTTTCAGTCATACAAATTATTTTTTGGTACGTGTCAGGTCTTTTTTAAATATGTTTTTATACTAAATTTACAATATTAAGAAAATTGGATAAGTCACACCATCATGGACTCGACACAGTTATGTGGTCAGCTTAGTTCTGGTGCATCATGACAGTCACCAGTTCTATTATCTTGACCTCTTATTCCCTCCCTAAGAGAGGGGACAGAGGAAGCTGAGAGATAGCGTGACATAATTCAGTCAACCCTAATGTCTAAGGGAGTCAAAGACATTGCTCTCATATCAAGTCTGATGAGTGGGTTTAATGAACGAGTGAATGACCATGCATGGTCCTAGCAGTTGTGGTGGCGGCTGAGCGGTCATCGGGGTCTCTTGCGCGTGACGAAGATAAGGACCCTGCGGATGGCGATGAGGCGGTCCTTGAGGGAGGGCATGGCCAGGATGGTGAGCTGGGCACGGTTGTCCAGAGGCAGCACAGCCAACAGCCACCAAGCCCACGCTGGACCACTGGGATTACTCTGGAGGGAGGGATAAATGCAGCCCATTCAATCCCTATATGGCATACAAGTGTGATTCTCACCAGGTGTGTGTGTGTAATGGTTAGGTTAGTGTCATACCTGTGGGTCAGGGTCCTTCCCGGGCAAGTGTCCAAAGTGGCTGATTATCTGGCTCTTCATGTTATCTTTGAGGGAGGTGAACCAGCCACTGGCCTGGTCGTACACAGAGACATAAAGCTTCTGCATCTCTGCTAGTTCCTGGCCCTCCACCTGACCACAAAATATATAATGCAGTTAGCACACAAAGTACACATACAATGGAACACACACGGTTGGGATGGAAGACTGAGGATCACATACACACTCCAATCATACACATATCAAACACACACACACAAAACTTACAAAAGTGAGGATATGAATATCTATCAAGATCTATCCAAATACCTCTAATGCACTCTTTGTATCCACATGTATGCAAAACCTTCCTCACACACAGCATTAGCCAGTACACACACCTTCTTATCCTCCAGGTACTCAATCTTGGCCGTGTTGTATCCGTCTCTCTGACCGTGGCTCAGCACTTTGAAGCGGGACACTCCAATGGTGTCGACCACGGACCTCCCAT
This sequence comes from Oncorhynchus mykiss, assembly GCF_057628025.1. NCBI lineage: Eukaryota > Metazoa > Chordata > Actinopteri > Salmoniformes > Salmonidae > Oncorhynchus > Oncorhynchus mykiss. The sequence continues at coordinate 73,923,135 of NC_143024.1, forward strand.
CGGGGAAGAACTTGACATCCCGGACCTCCAGCATGCAGCCATAGTCAGCGAAACCCTTCAACTCATCAGCGATGCACATGCCAAACCGCTTGGTTCCGGTCTCCATGGAGCGGCGGATCATGAGGCGGTAGCATGGTTCGAAGACGTGCAGTGGACAGGGGATGGTGGGGAAGGCCATGGTGCACACAAAGATTGGTACTTCCTGGTTCAAGCTAGGGTGTAAGGAGGGATATGAGATTGGTCAGCAATTAGCTGAAAAAGCAGGACTGTTGAAGTGCAGTTAACTCACTGACGATGCTACTACGCAATTAATTTACCATAAAATCAATAGCTATGTAAAGTGATCAAATCTGTGTTTGTGTGCTAATGCGTTTGTGAGTGCGAGAGACTCACTTCGACAGTTCCTTCATCTCCTCCTCGTGGATCTTCTTCCTCTCCGCCAGCTCATCTCCAAGGTAACGCTGCAGCACCTCCTCCATCAGCAGCGTCTTGTTGTACCCTCTAGTGGCCAGATACTGGTATTATACAGAACACAGAGGAATAGGATGTTACATTCACATCCTACTGGATCATCCATGTCTTTGGTGAATTATCCTTTAAATTATATATTGTCCCAATATACTACTTCACTCTCTGTGTCGGAGGAAGCTTTGTGCTAACTTTTTTTGGTCACGCTAAACCATCCCTCAAGACACTCAAACACAGAACAGAAATTATATTGTATTACAGTCAGCCCTAAGCCATCATTTTTCATAATCACCAGGTCTGCCTTAAGCCATCTATCCACATATAGAGTACAGCTACTTCCTGTGTGTGTGTTTACCTCTGAGAGGTTCTCTTTGCAGAGAGGGCAATTGGGGTTGTGGTCCAGACAGCGCTCCAGACACTTGAGGCAGAAGGTGTGTCCACAGGGGGTGGTGACGGGCTCATAGAACAGCCTGGAGGAAACACAATAACATAGGCTTTATCAGTTGAAGTAATTGTCAGTATTGACTGAAAATCAAACACTGAGTGGCTAATCGTAAATGCATAATTGTGTGGTGGTTGGTGGTTGGTGGTCCTCTTACCTCATACAGAGGGAGCACTCCATATCTCTACTGTCGAGCAGGTCTGCAGCCACTGTCCTCCTCCCAGGGGAAGCAGCAGGAGGTTGAGAGGAGGAATAGGCTTCATCTGGTCTGGGCAGTTTGGAGGGGGCGTTGAAGGCTGGGCTGTCCCCACTATGTCTCCTCTTGAGGCCTCCTGGGGGGGCAGGTAGGGCAGCCAGGACACTGGCCAGGCTCTTGGCGTCTTCTAGCAGAGGCTTCTCAGCTTCGCTACTGGGGGACAGGGGGTGTTTGGAGGAGAAGGAGGGACCCTCGCGAGGAGAACTCTTACTTGCAATAAACGCTGGGTCCTGGAGAGGAGAAGAGTGGAGTTACTATGAGAAGTAGGTGTGTGGGGAGGTAAGTGTGTGTGTGTGTGTGTGCGCCGACCTGAGAGGAGCAGCCAGGCCTCTGTCGGGTGGTGGGGGGGTGTAGAGAGCTGAGCAGGGCGGGAGGCTTGAGGCGGCGAGTGGAGGGACCACCCTGTAGGGGATGTAGGGGAGTGGGCTGACCGTCCTTTTCAAACGCTGACGAGAACAGCTCACTAAGCAGCTACAGAAACACACACTGTCAGTCAACACGCTCATACAATGTCATAGCATTCATAAGTAGCTTATAACTAGTACCCAGAGTTTAAAAGGGAATATGGTGGAAATACAGGACAATGGCTCAAACTGGACAGACTGTCTTGACATAGTTACAGACCTAGTGGTGGAAAAAGTACCCAATTGTCATACTTGAGTAAAAGTAAAGATACCTTAATAGAAAATGACTCAAGTAGAAGTGAAAGTCACCCAGTAAATTACTACTTGAGTAAAAGTATTTGGTTTTAAATATACTTAAGTATCAAAGTAAAACGTAATATACAAATGAAGCATGTGCGTTTAGTGAGTCCGCCAGATTAAAGGCAGTAGGGTATGTTAATAAGTGTGTGAATTTTACCATTTTCCTGTCCTGCTACGCATTCAAAATGTAATGAGTACTTTTGGGTTTTAGGGAAAATGTAGTGAAGTAAAAGTTTTAAAAAATATATAAATAGAGTACAGATACCACAAAAAACGACTTAAGTAGTATTTTTACTTTACACCACCGGACAGTACATATTGCAGTGAATATGTAACAGCAGTGGAGCTACTAAAACAGGCCACAGTGACAGCAGGGGATAGGCCTGGAATAGCTCCCCAGCTAAGACAGCTGGAATGGGGGCATTGCATCATCACCTAGTGTGGAGCAGAGCAGGATTTTTTTTTTAAACTAATCCGGTCTGGTAAGCATAAAGACAGATTTACACTGTCATATCGTACATAGTAATACTGCATTTTTATATAATTGATATGTGACATTAAGGGGCAAGTAAATGGACAAAAGTTTTTTTTAAACTTGTGTATTACCTTCTGAGCTTCCAGCTTCACCGTCATCCAATCAGGCTTGAGCGCTACACACATGAAGTACTCTTTTAAGGCCTCATCATTGTAGTTGGCTTTACTCAGGGCTGAGGCCTTGATGTAGTGGGCCTGGGAAAAAACAGACAAGAGGGTGTTTTGAGTAGGGAAACACCAAAGTGAGTAGGAAATATTCTGATGGCATTTCAACTATACCTCTAAAGTACACTGCTCAAAAAAATAAAGGGAACACTTAAACACAATGTATCTCCAAGTCAATCACACTTCTGTGAAATCAAACTGTCCACTTAGGAAGCAACACTGATTGACAATAACTTGCACATGCTGTTGCGCAAATGGAATAGACAACAGGTGAAAATTATAGGCAATTAGCAAGACACCCCCAATAAAGGAGTGGTTCTGCAGGTGGTGACCACAGACCACTTCTCAGTTCCTATACTTCCTGGCTGATGTTTTGGTCACTTTTGAATGCTGGCGGTGCTTTCACTCTAGTGGTAGCATGAGACGGAGTCTAGAACCCACACAAGTGGCTCAGGTAGTGCAGCTCATCCAGGATGGCACATCAATGCGAGCTGTGGCAAGAAGGTTTGCTGTGTCTGTCAGCGTAGTGTCCAGACGATGGAGGCGCTACCAGGAGACAGGCCCGTACATCAGGAGACGTGGAGGAGGCCGTAGGAGGGCAACAACCCAGCAGCAGGACCGCTACCTCCGCCTTTGTGCAAGGAGGAGCACTGCCAGAGCCCTGCAAAATGATCTCCAGCAGGCCACAAATGTGCATGTGTCTGCTCAAACAGTCAGAAACAGACTCCATGAGGGCCCGACGTCCACAGGTGGGGATTGTGCTTACAGCCCAACACCGTGCAGGACGTTTGGCATTTGCCAGAGAACACCAAGATTGGCAAATTCGCCACAGGCGCCCTGTGCTCTTCACAGATGAAAGCAGGTTCACACTGAGCACGTGACAGACGTGACAGTCTGGAGACGCAGTGGAGAACGTTCTGCTGCCTGCAACATCCTCCAGCATGACCGGTTTGGCGGTGGGTCAGTCATGGTGTGGGGTGGCATTTCTTTGGGGGGCCTCCATGTGCTCGCCAGAGGTAGCCTGACTGCCATTAGGTACCGAGATGAGATCCTCATACCCCTTGTGAGACCATATGCTGGTGCGGTTGGCCCTGGGTTCCTCCTTATGCAAGACAATGCTAGACCTCATGTGGCTAGAGTGTGTCAGCAGTTCCTGCAAGAGGAAGGCATTGATGCTATGGACTGGCCCGCCCGTTCCCCAGACCTGAATCCAATTGAGCACATCTGGAACATCATGTCTCGCTCCATCCACCAACAGACTGTCGCTCCATCCACCACAGACTGTCCAGGAGTCGGCGGATGCTTTAGTCCAGGTCTGGGAGGAGATCCCTCAGGAGACCATCCGCCACCTCATCAGGAGCATGCTCAGATGTTGTAGGGAGGTCATACAGGCACGTGGAGGCCACACACACTACTGAGCCTCATTTTGACTTGTTTTAAGAACATTACATCAAAGTTGGATCAGTCTGTAGTGTGGTTTTCCACTTTAATTTTGAGTGTGACTCCAAATCCAGACCTTGATACATTTGATTTCCATTGATAATTGTGTGATTTTGTTGTCAGCACATTCAACTATGTAAAGAAAAAAGTATTTAATAAGAATATTTCATTCATTCAGAGCTAGGATATGTTATTTTAGTGTTCCTTTTATTTTTTTGAGCAGTGTATATTCAAAACACTGATCATCTATAATCTGAATATTGTTTCAGTGAGCGCCCTAAACGACCTAAGAGAGAACCATTTAAAAACAGAGGAAACATGGGAATATAAGGTCATTCTTGTCATAACCCCTCGGTTATATTTCCAGGGGCTCTTCAACCTGGTCAACATAAGCTCTTCCCTATTGACACTAGTGCCTGGTTTTCAGGTCTATATGATCTATTTTGCATGTGTATCAGCTGCTATAATTTGCATATTAACATACACAAGCTTGTAGCATCCAACCTCACTTACGAACAGACTTGGCAGCATCCGATAATACTTTCACACATACACTATACATGCTCAGGACTGTATGTATTGGGTGCAGACTGGGTCAGACTGTGGTTGTGGAGATGTGATGGGTAGTTCATGACACGACTAGAGACAGATATTCAGACACCATCTGGTGGTCTAGGTCTATACTCTGCTGGGTTAGGTAGATTGAGTTACATATCAATTTCTCTCACCTTTGGACAGAGAGGTTTGAGTCTGCACAAGCTCTCTGCGTCCTGGATGGCCTGGCTGTAGTTCCTACTGTCCATGTGCAGCTCAGCACGCTGTCCCAGTAGCCTACCTATAGATGGCGCTGTAGAACAGAGAGAACACAGGAAGAATGACAAAATGTAATTTACACCTTTCCACACAGGTACAATGTTGTCAGTGTATACAAGACCACAAAGAACAGTATCAGGTACTATGCAACAATATGTCAACTTATTTAATGTGTCTTTTCTACAGAAATGTAATTCGACATTGGATGTTATTCACCCCACACAGTATGAGTAGGGAACACTGGACCAAACCGGAGCATTTCCATTGAATCAAAATACTGCACCATAGTCGACCATGCAGTCTGTGCCAGGAATAGGTCTACAATGACATGCAACAACCTTCTGGCTAGTGGGGAGGGGAGGGGAGAGAAGAGAGGGTCAACATTCTATTCCTGATGAATGATTCTGTCCTGTGTGGCTCAGTTGGTAGAGCATGGCGTTTGCACTCACTACTATAAGCAACTCTGGATACGAACATCTGGTAAATTACTCAAATGTAAAAAGTTGAGGCCTCCCGAGTAGCGTGGCGGTCTAAGGCGTCACTACACACCCAGGTTCGATCCCAGGCTGTGTCCCATAGAGTGGCACACAATTGGCCCAGCGTCATCCGGGTTAGGGGATGTCCTTGGCCCATCGCACTCTAGCAACTCCTTGTGGTGGGCCGGGCGCCTGCAGGCTGACTTCAGTCGTCAGTTGAACAGTGTTTCCTCCGACACATTGGTGCAGCTGGCTTCCGTGTTAAGCAGGCGGGTGTTAAGAAGCGCAGTTTGGTGGGTCATGTTTTGGAGGACGCATGACTCAACCTTAGCCTCTCCCAAGCTCGTTGGGGAGTTTCAGCGATAAGACAAGATTGTAATTGGACACCACGAAATTGGGGAGAAAAAAAACGGCATTTTAACATGTAAAAGTTTATGAATCTTTGGCTCAGTGGATGATATGCCGCCTCTGTGGGTAAAAACAGTCTGCGTCACCCCCCCTCCTGACTTAAATAAGCAGGTCAGTAGCTGACATTAAAGCAAAAATAATGGGGTCAGTCAGAGCTTCTGTGCTATGCTGTTGCGCCGGCCTCTACTGAAGCACCAAAGGGCCTCTGACTCTGGCTCGCTCTCATTCCTGACTATGCCTAAAAGCTCTCTCTGTAGTAAGGGTCAGCACAGAAGCTTTTTCTAGGGAGTTAGGCTAATTACGGGCCCAAGTTTATCCTGGTAAAACTCAGGTCACAAGGTTGGGGAAAACAACTCCTGGCCATCTATATGGAGTGAACTGTCCAGGGCTGACCTGGTGTTTCAACTTTAAATCAAATAACATTTTATTGGTCACATACACATGGTTAGCAGATGTTAATGCGAGTGTAGCGAAATGCTTGTGCTTCTAGTTCCGACTATGCAGTAAAATCTAACAAGTAGACTTTAGGAGTGACCTGCATGCCTGCATCTTGCCTAAAATGAGAAACACGTGGAGCATGTTGGAGAAAATAAAACTAACTGGGGCCTGTCTGTGGTAAATACTGTTTTTCATTCAAAAGGGGAGTGAATTTGAAAACGTAAATGAATAATACCTTAACATACCTTAGGAATAATAAAAAATAGTAGTGGACTACCCTTTGATTTAAAATGTAGTGTCTTTTAGAGAGAAGGGTAATGCATTAATTGTCATGGTAAAGCTTTCATAAGAGTCCAACTTACATCAGGAGTTGCAAAAGAGGACTTGTTTTTACTGGGTTAAATAATGGCCATTTTGCAGGTGATACCACTCGAGGAAATACAAGCAACTTATTTCACCATTTGAAACACAGGTATGTAATACAGCGTGACAGATGAATGCCGAAAACTTAGGAAGGAGGCCAACAAGCACCATCACAAGAGAAAACAAAGCCCAGGCAAGAATCCATTACGGAATTGTTTGCACACACAACTCCATATGCAACACAATCTCACCAATGGAATTAAATAACAGATGCCATAACGTACAACATTGCATTTTGATTGTGTTTGGAGCAAATAATATGCAACAATTACCAAATGCCAATATACTAATGGACTTGTACATGGTTTGAAATACGGTTACATTTAAAATCAGCAATAAATGCAAAACTAAATGAATGTTTAAAAAAATAGGTCTCTTTTGTAGCAGCATTATATCATCTTAGAAATCATATGCTGGATCACCTGGTAAGCAAATAACTTTCTTTGACCTGGTGTAAAAAGGGCGCTAATGGAGAGTAACTGTAATCTTGCTAAAACCAGCCTCTCTACGTCCTTGCAGCTGGCTGTGTAGAAACGTGGGTCGCGTGTCTGCCAGGCTAGCATACATGCTGACCACACTGCCTGTCTTGCTAAATAAATTTACACATACATGTTATTCAATCATTTCATCCAAACTGCTAGAGAGCGTATGCGTAGCCAGGCGCAAAAATAGAACGTGGTTCCATTTGACGCCCTGAAAGTCCCACCACTCCCATCTCCTTATTGTTTTTTTGGAGCATATACCCACGTGGGTGATTGAAAGATGAACTGAAGTACACATTCCAGTCAAAGTTGGTTGCCAACCACCATATAAAGTCCACAGAATAATAAGACTGAAGGACGAGAGATTACTATAAACTAATTAGGTTTCCCCTTTTATCTGAGGATTAATTGTTGGAGTAGAAAACACACAATTGTGTGTGACTCAAAATGGGTGAAAATTCTACAAAAGATCCAGAAAAAAAGGACCTTGTGCATTTCAGGTAAAATAACAACCCAATGTTTATACCCAAAGACAAATTAGCTACCAACAGCAAGCTAGCTTGCTAAATGTTTCAGAGACCATGTTGCCTAAGGCAGGTTGACATTTATTGTCATTTATTGTCATGAATCTTGCTCTGGAGGCAATTCTACAAAAAACTATTTGCTTTTTGGCTTTAAAAGGTGCAAAATGTTAGCTAGTGACCATTCTGCAGAGCTGCCTCCAGGTCAAGATTCATGACAAATGCCAACATGCTTACATCCAATAATGTAATATGTCCCAATAAAAGGCCTACTTATTCTACATAGCCAGTGAGGAAAAGACAACACGTAGTCCAGTCATTTTTAATTTAACAGCACAACCAGTGTGAATATTATTAAATAAATCCATGGGCTATGTGACTCAGAAGAAGTAGAATGTGGGTTTGGCAATAAGGGGGGGGGGGGGGCTACTGGGTTTATGAAAGGATTTCTTCGAGAACTGAAATGGGTACAGTGTCACCCACTATCGGTGACACAATGTAACCTTTATTTAACTAGGCAAGTCACAATGCGGAGTAGTGAAAAGTAGGTAATCTAGACTCCCAGATATTTGGTTTTAAATAGGTAAAAGGGAAACATAAAATACACAATCTGTTCTAAAACATATGAATTCGACAATTGCTTAGTCAAACTCACTGTAAATGTTACATTATCTTACCCAGTTCTACGGCTTTGTTGTATTTGTCCAGGGCATCAGTGTAATCGTGCTTCTTTCGTGAGCCCTCGCCTTCTATCCAATGTCTCCTGGCTTTACTTTCAGAGTCGAAACATTTATCCAACAAACTACTGAGAATGACGTTTACTCTAAACCCAATGGACAGGATCTGTCCGTCTTTTTTGTTCAGTTTATGTTTGCATTGTATGCAGTCTTTGACAGTTTCTTCTTCTAAACAATGTTTGCAAAACGTGTGGCCGCACTCCAATGTGGTTGGTTCTGACAGTAAACACCTACAAAGGCGGCATGAAAACAAGTCCAAGGGTTCTTCCTCAAACGTCCCATCGGCCTCAACCCCATCGTTTCCATTCCCACTATTATGACAACTCGTTGCCTTCGAATTAATGTTTAACGTTAGCTCCTTCTCGCGAAGAGTCCGTGCTATGTTTTCAACCAGAAGCTGCAATTCGCCTGGCCGAAGTTCGCCAATGTTGGCCGCGGTGCAGTACGAGTCAAGCGCCTCTGCTATCCGCCCGGTCTGGGCCAAAGCGTCAGCTTTGCGCAAACAGAGGCCCCGGTCTGGATGCTGGAGGTCCGCCAGCTGAGAACTATAGATCTCCGCAGCAAGGTCGTAGTCACCTGCCCGGTTTGCTTCCTCTGCCACCTCGAGCATTTCAGGGCATATACCCGCTGCTCCAGGGTCGTATACCGGGTGGACAAACTGCGCCGACTGGTGAGATTGGATTACCGTCTCCATGTTCATCTTGGAATATTACACATAGCAAACTGTGTTCAAAAACACTCCTTCTCACAAAACGTCGTCAGACTAACGTTATAAGGGTACATGTGCCATCGTGAAAGACTCCTGTCGTCTTCCAAGAGAAGAGCTGGTTAGGCCTCGTTCCGCGATAGCCGAATTGAATACGCACCAAACTGGTGACTCCTGAAATTTCAAAATAGTTTGTATGTAGACTTCCCAAATGTCAGACTATAACGTTGCATGTGCCATAGTGAACGATTCGTGTCGTTTTCCAAGAGAAGAGCTGGTTAAGAGGCCTCGTTACACGACAGCCGAATAGAATTCGCACCAGTCATTTGCTAAAATGTCAAATTAGTTTGTATGTAGACTTCCCGTTTTTCAAACCCGATATATTCGGACTCTGTGTTACAGCACTGTAATGCCTATTTACCTACCCAGCTTTGCTGAATAAACCAGTTCAGTAATTCACGAACTGAGGAAGTAACGTTAAACGTCGAGTCAATCCTCTTGTTTGGCTGACAACGGCATAACGCCTCCCCAAATAACAGCAAGTAACGCTAGGTATGTACTTCTAGTCAGCTAAACATTGTTGGCAACTCAAATCCTTCATCGGAGGTTGGCAGGCTTTAAGTCATTAAAGGCAAAAGGACGGTTTCCTGGGAGTAACGTTCTGTGGAGCAAAGTTCCGAGTGCAATTTCACGTTACCTGTTTTTATGTAAGACCCGAAACAACCCAATTAATTTCCCTAGCTGGCTAACCTCTCGCGCTCACTGTTGCTGGAAAGCTTAGTTAGTTTCTCTGCCCGGGTCTTGACATTCAAACTTTTCTTGTTCGGTTATAACAATTGATGCCAAAATACTATTAAAATGAAAGTATCTGGTCCACGCCGTACTCCATACTGTTGCTCAGTTAGCGACTTCAAATTCAGCTATGATGATTCGCCGAACGAAGCACGTGACGGTAAGTGTGAAACGTTATTGGTCCATTAAATGGCTCACTTGTATAACATATCAACATTGCATAACCACTTAACACTTAACGTCAGTGTAGATCGCCGGGCACTCAGTTCATGTAACAACCTGACATTTATCATCGTTACACTATGTTTTAGAGAAATATATCTGACTAGAGAGACTATCCAGGTATGGTAATAGACTACCTAGACCTAGTTGTTTCATCTTCATTAGAATTGCACTGGTTATATCACTGTTCTGAGGGGGAGGGGTGCATTGTTTTATGTAATCCTTTATATAAGAAGCAGAGCTTGAATTACCCTTACATTTGTTTGAGAACACTGCCAAAACGTAATTGCAGTGATTTAAAAGACACAGAAAACAGCTAAAGGTTATTGCTTTAGATAAAGAAAATGATGTCCAAAATGATATACAGTACCTCTCAAATGTAATTTAGGCAGCAGGCTATTTGTATACTATAAATAATCTGTTGAATAATTTGTGCAATCTATTTTGTTGTGGTTCAAAAAAACTTTGTCATTCTTATACTCTTAGCATATGGATTTGTATTATTATTATTTTTTCCAATGTCTATCATACTGAGTGTAGTCCTATCCTTTGAAAATGTGGGTAGAATTACGGGTGGATGTCAGAACATTTAGCCATTGTCAAAACATAAACTTTAGCCATTATTCAATATGATAAATATGATGACAAGAATATGTCCACCTCAGGTAGCAGGCTACTACTAAGTAGCTACAAATAAGAACACAAATCATCATATCTCAGAGTCAATGTGTAATTGCTGTGGATGACTCTCCCTAACTAGCTCTTCCTCTCTCCAACTCTCAGCCAGGTAACAATGTTTATGTAATTTCAAAGTTGCATAAGGATGACCTCAGCTTTTATGATGACTCACATCTCCCAACATTTCACACACTTATGATGCTGCTGCTCTACCAATCTTAATGAGGGGATGGTCTAAACTTAACAAAGAAAATAGACATTTGAACATTAACAATCACAGGGAAGATAAATCCTTTATCTTTAAGAAAACATGTTTTATTTTAAGGTTACATGACACAGATGTTGCACTCCTCAGGGTAAACTCATTACTTCTCTCATTTTGTATGACCTGTCTAGTCTATGACATAACCCATCCGTCATAGGAAGGAACACAGTGTTCCCTGTTAAGGAGATCTATTGCTCACGTCTGATTAAATACTTATTTTCATTTTCATGTTATGCACTGTATAACAATGTATAACAGTTTTATGACAGGGCACACAAACTCATGCAAAAGCAGAACAGGGCCTTATGGTCTCCTCTGGTCAGTATGCATGCAGAAGTCAGAGAGGTGAAGGAAAGCCCAAACCTCCGCTACAAGAACCATTTAATCCCCGTAGCACAATAATCCAGGGCCAACCTGAGATTCTGGTTAAGAAGAGTAGTCCGTACGTTTCCCCTAAGGAAGAAACTCACTATTATATGTGTTTCACCACATTCATCACAGTTAAGTAATGAGTATTTACACAGTATCTCATGAGTCACCATGACTACTGTAGTAATGTTATAAGATGCTGACATAAGAGTTAGATTTCATAATAGTTGGCATAAAATAATGCCAAGAGGTGCTGAACTTGTTTGAGCAAAATGGCAGATTTGAGCCAGTAATACAGTTGGGGTTATTGACCATATCATTTACTGGTATTTGGAGACCACAAACACAGAACAGGTTTTGACATTATCAGGATAATGTAGGATGTTTATGCCTACACTCTTAGGGGGGGGAAAGGTGCTATCTAGAACCTAAAAGGGTTATTTGGCTGTCCCAATAAGATAGCCATTTGAATAAACCCTTTTTGGTTCCAGGTAGAACGAACCCAAATAAATTATACCTGGAACCAAAAAGGATTCTCCTATGGGGACAGCGAAAAACCCCTTTGTAGCCCTTTTTTCAAAGTATTAAGAAAAAATAAAAAATACATTTGGGAAAAGTCCCAGGTGCCACTTACCTCGAATTAAAAAACAATCTGGAGCATCAGACAGGAAAGTTGTTCGCTTGGCATACCTGTTTGGGTAAAACAGTGATAATGCAATACTGACTAATTTGCCCTTCCCTAACACTTTATGCAAGGTTCATCACCTATGTTGTGTGGATGACGTATTATATTGTATATATTAGATTTATATAGCGCTTTTCTACCAACTGAGGTACTCAAAGCACTTTACATAGTACGAGGGGAAATCACCTCACCCACCTTCAATGTGCACCACCAACCTGGGTGATGCATGGCGACCATTTTTGTGACACAACGCTCATCACCCATCAGGTGAGGAGTGATATGCCAATTAGAAATGAGGGGAAGGATTAGGTGGCCTTGATGGAATGGGGCTAGGTTGGGAATTTAGCCAGGACACCAGGGTTAACACCCCTACTCTTAAGATAAGTGCCATTTTTATTGCCCACAGTGTTAGCACAACCATTTAACATCCCATCCGAAAGACTGCACCCTACACAGGGCAAGGGTGGTATGCTGCTGGCAATTGTTTTAAGTCATAAGTCAAACTAATCACAACCTTTTTACCATTTGAATTTACTACAAACACTTACATCAAACTTCCAAATGATATTTCATGACAATAAGAAAACACATATCCTTTAGAATACATATTTATAGATGTAGAAACCTAAGGCAGTGACAAGTCACTGATTTATATTGCCCATCTTGAAATAGCAGTAAAATACATTTAACATGTAATATCATTAGAAATAGGCATAGAACAAGTCTGAGGTTTATACAGTCCATCATAACAGGCTAGACCATTGAATCAATCAGTTAGTCTACACAATGCTAACCTGTGGAGATCAGGGCCTGTATCCACAAAGCATCATAGTAGGAGTGCTGATCCAGGATCTGTCCACATAATCTTATTCACTCTGATTTAAAAAGGTAAAAATGATCCTAGATCAGCAGAGATCAACAGCTGTAGTTCTGAGGGGTAAAAGTAAATAAAAAGCACCCTTTCTATCGACACTATACTGACACAATGTTAAAAAACTGAAACATTAACATATAATAAAAAGGTACACAGATAGACCATGTATGTATTAAACAAGCCTGCAAATGGATAAAATGAATTCACAAAATAATTTTGAGTATAATGGGTTCCCTGTGTTTGGTTTTAGTATGTTGCCATTGGCCTGAAATTGAGAAGTCTCATGATCAAATTTAAAAACTGATGGTGTGATTAAGGTGTGCTGGAAAAGAGCTTCAGATAGTGGACAGTCCGTGTCCACTAACAATTGCTGATGAATCCTCTGACGTCTTCAAAGACTGCTGTACTATAGTCTGTGTTATAGGCAACTTTATCATACATCAATGGTTTTGGTAATAGTCCGAAACAAAGAAAGAACAGGGCAAATCTGAAAGGAAAGGGTTGAGGCCTCATCCGCATGGTTTTTGATAAAGCTGTTCCCAGACAATCTCTCAGTTGTTTAGTTCAGTGAGAGATGCAATCACCACCTCCCCCTGAAGATATAATGTTTATAACTAGGGGCTTTTTGTTGAGCTTAAGAGGCAAACAGTGCTATGGGAGAACAACAATCATGTTGGTTTTGCACTTCTTTAGCCTCAAATTGCCAGCCGTGACCACTTGATGAGGTGATTAGCCAGGGTTGGGATATGCCTTCAGTGGCTACACGTGATGTAACCACTTGATGAGGTGATTAGCCAGGGTTGGGATATGCCTTCAGTGGCTACACGTGATGTAACCACTTGATGAGGTGATTAGCCAGGGTTGGGATATGCCTTCAGTGGCTACACGTGATGTAACCACTTGATGAGGTGAGTAGCCAGGGTTGGGATATGCCTTCAGTGGCTACACGTGACGGTCAGGTCTGGTAACTAGGCTGACAGAAACTTGAGGCTGAAGATAGCTATACTTCATCTAAAGGCTTAGTTCAATCAAACCTGTACTCCAGTATTTGCCCATTAGCTATTTTTCCCATTGTCAAATAAAATGACAGATTTTACATTAAAAACATTCTACCACCAGCCCAGTTAGATACCCTCACAGGTAGATACTGTACTTCCAGAATACATTCTCTCTCTCTCTCTCACTCACTCACTCACTCACTCACTCACTCACTCAGGAAGTGAAGGCTTAGCCACTAGTGCATTGGGCTGGCCCCATATAATCCCCTCTAATCAAGGCTATGCCTATTTCATTGCTAGATTTTTTTTGAATTTGTGGAATGCCATTGGCATAGTTATTGTTTTGATTGTCATTGACTGCAACGTAATTGAATTGACACTACATATGACATTTATATATATATATTTTTAAACAGAATTTCTTCCATCTCCTTTTATTATTGTTATTGCTTGTCACTACTAATGTGAATGGTTTTTTTGGGGATTGCGGTGGCATTTGGGCATGGCAATTTGGGGGAAATCAACTTAATTAAAAAATTGATACAGTACCAGCCAAAAGTTTGGACAAACCTATTAATTCCAGGATTTTCTTTATTTTGACTATTTTCTACAATAACACATATGGAATCATGCAGTAACCAAAAAGTGTTAAACAAACATTCTTTGCCTTGATGACAGCTTTACACACTCTTGGAATTCTCTCAACCAGCTTCATGAGGAAGTCACCTGGAGTGCATTTCAATTAACAGGTGTGCCTTGTTCAAAGTTCATTTGTGGAATTTCTTTCCTTCTTAATGCGTTTGAGCCAATCAGCTGTGTTGTGACAAGGTAGGGGTGGTAATGTATACAGAAGATAGCCCTATGTGGTAAAAGACCAAGTCCATATTATGGCAAGAACAGCTCAAATAAGCAAAGAGAAACGACAGTCCATTATTACTTTAAGACATGAAGGTCAGTCAATCCGGAAAATGTTAAGAACTTTGAAAGTTTCGTCAAGCGCAGTCGCAAAAACCCTCAAGCGCTATGATGAAACTGTCTCTCATGAGGACCGCCACAGGAAAGGAAGACCCAGAGTTTCCTCTGCTGCAGAGGATAAGTTCATTAGAGTTAACTGCACCTCAGATTGCAGCCCAAATAAATGCTTCACAGAGTTCAAGTAACAGACGCATCTCAACATCAACTGTTCAGAGGATTTTTGCTTCCAACCGCCATGTCTTTGTGAGACACAGAGTAGGTGAACGGATGATCTCCGCATGTGTGGTTCCCACCGTGAAGCATGGAGTAGGAGGTGTGATGGTGTGGGGGTGCTTTGCTGGGACACTGTCTGTGATGCATTTAGAATTCAAGGTACACTTAACTAACATGACTACCACAGCATTCTGCAGCGATACGCCATCCCATCTGGTTTGCGCTTAGTGAGACTATCATTTGTTTTTCAACAGGACAATGACCCAACACAGCTCCACGTTGTGTAAGAGCTGTTTGACCAAGAAGGAGAGTGATGGAGTGCTGCATCAGATGACCTGGCCTATACAATCACCTGACCACAACCCAATTGAGATGGTTTGGGATTAGTTGGACCGCAAAGTGAAGGAAAAGCAGCCAACAAGTGCTCAGCATATGTGGGAACTCCTTCAAGACTGTTGGAAAAGCATTCCAGATTAAGCTGGTTGAGAGAATGCCAAGATTGTGCAGCTGTCATCAAGGCGAAGGGTGGCCACCTTGAATAATATAAAATCTATTTTGATTTGTTTAACACTTTTTTACTTACTACGGGATTCCATATGTGTTAATTCATAGTTTTGATGTCTTCACTATTACTCTACAATGTAGAAAATAGTAAAAATAAAGAAAATCCCTTGAATGAGTAGGTGTGTACAAACTTTT
Source organism: Oncorhynchus mykiss (assembly GCF_057628025.1). Taxonomy (NCBI): domain Eukaryota; kingdom Metazoa; phylum Chordata; class Actinopteri; order Salmoniformes; family Salmonidae; genus Oncorhynchus; species Oncorhynchus mykiss. The sequence continues at coordinate 73,938,918 of NC_143024.1, forward strand.
GACTGGTACTGTATATATATATATTTAAATGTATTTGGGTACATCTTCCCATACTAAGTCAACTAATATGGCAGCTTAATTTTAATTAAGCTTCTTTTTTTTTACAATTATGATAACATTGGGCCCCCAGTAATAGGTGTAAGTAACACCAATGATGAAATTATAGGTCATTTAGGATTTAATTTTCTTGAATGGAGGCCACAGATGCGCAAATCTAAGGTCATTAACCCATTACAAGACATTTGCTCATTAAACACCAGTGACATAACACTTAAAGACACAAAAATGTGTAAAAAGATTAAAAAATAGTTTAATAGCCTTCTTTGTTTGTATTGATCTACAATATATTAAATATTATTGTTTACATTGTAGCATTCAAGATAATAGATATCTACAGGAACAAGCCAATTTGCTTACCTTCAGAACTTTAAACTATGCATAAACACCAAGTTTTGCACGATAATGGACTTGCATTATGTTTTATCATCAACAGTTCAATATTAACAAAAACATGTATGATGTGTAACTATTTTACATTTTAAAATGTTTTTCAGGGTTGCAAAAGAGAGATGCAAATGCCTACGCAATTCAACAACAACCCATATTTGTTTTTGGGCAGAATCCCATTTTTTTCTTCTGTAATTCACTCAATTGAGGGAGTGAATACATACAATGTTCTTTTACGGTTGTCCATATCCCCAGTCCGTTTCACCACATGCAGTCCCAGCTGGACGAGGTAACCGGCCCCGCATGTCCCTGTTCTCTCTCTATGATCACCTGTCAGATTCTCTCCCACCTGCAGCACGGTCTCCTCACCTCCACCATGTGCAGCACAGCACGTGGCAGTTAGGGTATCATTAAAGAACACAGCCTCACAGTCCTACTGCCTGTGTTTCACTGAGGTTATGAAAGAAAACGCAACAGCAAAACATCCACAACAACCATCTATCCCACTGAGGGGCTGAGTGGGATGATTGTTTAATGAGTTCTTCTCTCTCACACTCACGCAGGCACACATACACACAGCTGCAGTCAGGGGGTTTAGAGTGCTCATGGTGTTGTTGCTATGGCAGCAGTGTTCAGTTGATCCCCAGTGTAGCAGGTGTCAAAAATAAACCTAATTTTATATTATGCCATATTCTATCCAGGTAAAATAGCAACACATTATCCTTGAGAATGACACATCAAATGCTCATCAATTTTACAAACCTTTTTCCATTACCTTGAGCATTTAGAGGTAATTGTATTTCCTGCCAAAAGCAATCATTATAAACTGTGACGTATGTTTGTGTCTATAGGCTACATGTTTTGTACTGGTGTTGACTCTCAACCTCCTCAGAGCAAAATAGCATGGTCCATTTTGATATAGTCTCTGTCAAATCTAAATTAATTTAAAGCTCAGTTTTCCTGTTGTCATGTGTGGATGACGTAGTCTGAAATAGGTTCATCAATGATTCACACTATGTATTGCCTATAGTCTCTTCTTACACTATAAATATACATTTATGTGGAGACCCCTTCAAATTTGTGGATTCGGCTATTTCAGCCACACCCGTTGCTGACAGGTGTATAAAATCGAGCACGCCGCCATGCAATCTCCATAGACAAACATTGGCAGTAGAATGGCCTTACTGAAGAGCTTAGTGACTTTCAACGTGGCACCGTCATAGGTTGCCACCTTTCCAGCAGGTCAGTTTGTCAAATTTCTGTCCCGCTAGAGCTCCCCCAATCAACTGTAAGTGCTGTTATTGTGAAGTGGAAACGTCTAAGAGCAACAACGGCTCAGCCCTGAAGTGTTAGGCGACACAAGCTCACAGAACGGGAGTGCTGAAGCGCATAGTGCGTAAAAATCGTCTGTCCTCGGTTGCATCACTCACTATTGAATTCCAATCTGCCTCTTGAAGCAATTTTAGCACAAGAACTGTTCGTCGGGAGCTTCATGAAATTGGTTTCCATGGCCGAGCAGCCGCACACAAGCCTAAGATCACCATGGGCAATGCCAAGCGTCGGCTGGAGTGGTGTAAAGCTCACCGACACTGAACTCTGAAGCAGTGGAAAAGCGTTCTTTGGAGTAATGAATCGCGCTTCAACATGTGGCAGTCAGACAGATACATCTGGGTTTGGAGGATGCCAGGAGAACTCTACCTGCCCGAAGGCATAGTGTCAACTGTAAAGTTTGGTGGAGGAGGAATAATGGTCTGGGGCTGTTTTTCATGGTTTGGGCTCCTTAGTTCCAGAGAAGGGAAATCTTAATGCTATGTCATACATTCTAGATGATTCTGTGCTTCCAACTTTGTGGCAACAGTTTGGAGAAGGCCCTTTCCTGTTTCAGCATAACAATGCCCCTGTGGACAAAGCAAGGTCCATACAGAAATGATTTGTCGAAATCAGTGTGGAAGAACTTGATTGCCCTACACAGAGCCCTGACCTCAACCCCAACGAACCCCTTTGGGGTCAGTGCCAACATCAGTGCCTGACCTCACTAATGCTCTTGTGGCTGAATGGAAGCAAGTCCCTGCAGCAATTCTTTTTAAACATATATATTTCACCTTTATTTAACCAGGTAGGACAGTTGAGAACATGTTCTCATTTACAACTACGACCTGGCCAAGATAAAGCAAAGCAGTGCTACAAAAACAACAACACAGAGTTACACATGGGATAAACAAACGTAGAGTCAATAGCACAATGTTCCAACATCTAGTGGAAAGCCTTCCCAGAAGAGTGTAGGCTGTTATAGCAGCAAAGGGGGAACCAACTCCATATTTTTGCCCATGATTTTGGAATGAGATGTTAGACGAGCAGGTGTCCACATGCTTTTGATCATGTAGTGTATGTAGTGTCCTGGGACATAGACCACAGAGACTGTCATATTTTTGAGTCAGTAACATTTCAGTCACATAGTTCATTGGACTGTTATGTCCCTCATATGAAATAAATTAGGCTTTGATGAGATAGATGAAAAATCTCGCCAGAGCTCAAGCAGACACTAGTGCTTGTTTAGGACTTGTGCCAAGAGCTCTTTAACCTCTTAACATGTCCATTATCTGATTCTAAACAGAGGAGGTTTGTCTACCACCATTTTACACCACAAGATGGCACCATGTCCTTTACTTCCTCATTCCAGTTTTGTTTTCATTTGACATTTTAAACCCTTTTATACCGTTGGATGTAAGACAATAAACCATTTAGTCATCGACAGATGCGTAGGTTCCAGCCTGGCATAAACTGAGAATATGACCTTTGTTGAAGAGAGAAGTGTTCTGTCATTGATTGGGCAAGGATAACAAACCTAGTCAATATATATACAGTTTAACAGAGTCATGATGACAGCATCACAGTGTCAAATTCCTGGAAGGAAGTTTTATGACCGTCAATCAACTGGATCATATCTAGACTTGGTTCTTCCCTATCCGGACTGACTCACCCCTAGTTAATGTTGTACATAAAATATATTGTCATGGAGACTTGGCAACAGAGGTGGTTATGTGACCAATGGAAGTTTACATGGCTGACTAGACAAACATTTTAAAAAACTAGAGTCGATGTCACCGCCCCTGCGGAAATTTAATTAGCATAATAAACAAATCACCATAACAATCTGTCTGTTTAAACTAGCGATATCTGTCTCAATCCACCGCATCCTCCGATGTCGCACTTCCGCGTCTGAGATGAAAGGTGACAGGGCTAGAATGGTGTTTGTCAGACCAGACCGAAAATCGTTCTTATCACAAGACTTCGTCTGTAGCACCTGAACAGTTATGACCCCTCTATGGAAAGATGAGACTCCCCACAAGTGTCTTGGGACTGGCTGTACCGACTACAGACAAATCTGTCAACTCCTGACAGTAGCGCTCAAACAGTTTGGGCTACCCACTAATATGACCCCTCTGTGGAAAAGGTGAGACTCTCATAAACACTTACATGTCGGTTATTTTGCTCTAGGACGGACACATGCCTCACAGATCAGCTTTAATTTTGCAGATAGATTGTGGCTTCTATCAATGTAATTGTCTCCATCATTTCCAGTCCCAGATATATATTTTTTGTAAATATATATGTAATTTTAAATATATACAGTGCCTTGCGAAAGTATTCGGCCCCCTTGAACTTTGCGACCTTTTGCCACATTTCAGGCTTCAAACATAAAGATATAAAACTGTATTTTTTTGTGAAGAATCAACAACAAGTGGGACACAATCATGAAGTGGAACGACATTTATTGGATATTTCAAACTTTTTTAACAAATCCAAAACTGAAAAATTGGGCGTGCAAAATTATTCAGCCCCCTTAAGTTAATACTTTGTAGCGCCACCTTTTGATGCGATTACAGCTGTAAGTCGCTTGGGGTATGTCTCTATCAGTTTTGCACATCGAGAGACTGAAATTGTTTCCCATTCCTCCTTGCAAAACAGCTCGAGCTCAGTGAGGTTGGATGGAGAGCATTTGTGAACAGCAGTTTTCAGTTCTTTCCACAGATTCTCGATTGGATTAAGGTCTGGACTTTTACTTGGCCATTCTAACATAATATGTTTATTATTGAACCATTCCATTGTAGATTTTGCTTTATGTTTTGGATCATTGTCTTGTTGGAAGACAAATCTCCGTCCCAGTCTCAGGTCTTTTGCAGACTCCATCAGGTTTTCTTCCAGAATGGTCCTGTATTTGGCTCCATCCATCTTCCCATCAATTTTAACCATCTTCTCTGTCCCTGCTGAAGAAAAGCAGGCCCAAACCATGATGCTGCCACCACCATGTTTGACAGTGGTGATGGTGTGTTCAGGGTGATGAGCTCTGTTGCTTTTACGCCAAACATAACGTTTTGCATTGTTGCCAAAAAGTTCAATTTTGGTTTCATCTGACCAAAGCACCTTCTTCCACATGTTTGGTGTGTCTCCCAGGTGGCTTGTGGCAAACTTTAAACAACACTTTTTATGGATATCTTTAAGAAATGGCTTTCTTCTTGCCACTCTTCCATAAAGGCCAGATTTGTGCAATATATGACTGATTGTTGTCCTATGGACAGAGTCTCCCACCTCAGCTGTAGATCTCTGCAGTTCATCCAGAGTGATCATGGGCCTCTTGGCTGCATCTCTGATCAGTCTTCTCCTTGTATGAGCTGAAAGTTTAGAGGGACGGCCAGGTCTTGGTAGATTTGCAGTGGTCTGATACTCCTTCCATTTCAATATTATCGCTTGCACAGTGCTCCTTGGGATGTTTAAAGCTTGGGAAATCTTTTTGTATCCAAATCCGGCTTTAAACTTCTTCACAACAGTATCTCGGACCTGCCTGGTGTGTTCCTTGTTCTTCATGATGCTCTCTGCGCTTTTGACGGACCTCTGAGACTATCACAGTGCAGGTGCATTTATACGGAGACTTGATTACACACAGGTGGATTGTATTTATCATCATTAGTCATTTAGGTCAACATTGGATCATCAACATTGTGTCCCACTTGTTGTTGATTCTTCACAAAAAAATACAGTTTTATATCTTTATGTTTGAAGCCTGAAATGTGGCAAAAGGTCGCAAAGTTCAAGGGGGCCGAATACTTTCGCAAGGCACTGTATGTCTCCGAATCCCTGTGTCAGGGGTACATTCGGTCCTCCACTTGACCCACCTCCTCGAGTTTATTTTTGTGACGAAGAAGGATAGGGTCTGCGCCCGTGTATTGACTATCGGGGTCAGAACCAGATCACGGTGAGGTATAGTTACTCGCTACCGCTCATAGCCATAGCGATTGAGTCAATGCACGGGGTGCGCTTCTTCACCAAACTAGATCGCAGGAGCGCTTACAACCTGGTGCCTATCAGAGAGGAAGACGGCTTTCAGTACCACCTCGGGGCACTATGAGTACCTCGTCATGACGTACGGGTTGATGAATGCGCCATCAGTCTTCCAAGCCTTTGTAGACGAGATGTTCAGGGACCTGCATGGGCAGGGTGTAGTGGTATATATTGATGACATTCGGATATACTCTGCTACACGCGCCGAGCATGTGTCCCTGGTGTGCAGGGTGCTTGGTCACCTGTTGGAGCATGACCTGTATGTCAAGGCTGAGAAATGGCTGTTCTTCCAGCAGTCCGTTTCCTTCCTTGGGTATCGCATTCCCACCTCAGGGGTGGAGATGGAGAGTGACCGCATTTCAGCTGTGCGTAATTGGCCGACTCCCACCACAGTAAAGGAGGTGCAGCTAGGGTTTGCCAACTACTAACTGAGGTTTATCCGGGGTTTTGGTCAAGTGGCGGCTCCCATTACCTCACTGCTGAAGGGGGGCCCGGTACTTTTGCGGTGGTCAGCTGAGGCGGACAGGGCTTTTGGTCACCTGAGGGCTCTGTTTACCTCGTCTCCCGTGCTGGCCCATCCGGATCCCTCTTTGGCGTTCATAGTGGAGGTGGACGTGTCCGAGGCTGAGAAAGGAGCTGTGCTCTCTCAACGCTCGGGTACGCCATCGAAGCTCCGCCCCTGTGCCTTCTTCTCAAAGAAGCTCATCCCGGCGGAGTGAAACTATGATGTGGGGGACCGGTAGCTGTTGGCTGTCGTCAAGGCCTTGAAGGCATGGAGACATTGGCCTGAGGGGGCTAAGCACCCTTTTCTCATCTGGACTGACCACCGCAATCTGGAGTACATCCAGGCAGCGAGGAGACTGAACCCTCACCAGGCAAGGTGGGCCATGTTTTTCACCCATTTTGTGTTCACCCTTTCCTATAGACCAGGCTCCCAGAACGTGAAGGCAGACGCATTGTCCCGGCTGTATGACACAGAGGAGCGGCCCATGGATCCCGCTACCATACTCCCCACCTCCTGCCTGGTGGTGCCGGTAGTGTGGGAGCTGGACGCAGACATTGAGCAGGCATTACGTGCAGAGCCCGTTCCTGTCCAGTGTCCCGCTGGGGGTCTGTACGGCCTGTCTGCTGTTCATGACCGGTTGATCTATTGGGCCCACACGTCACCCTCCTCTAGTCATCCTGGGATCGGTCGGACAGTGAGCTGTTTGAGCAAGAGGTACTGGTTGCCTACCTTGGCTAAGGACGTGAGGGTTTATGTTTCCTCCTGCTCGGTGTGCGCCCAGTGTAATGCTCCTAGGCACCTGCCCAGAGGGAAGCTACACCCCTTACCCGATCCACAACGGCCTTGGTCGCACCTGTCGGTGGATTTTCTTACCGATCTTCCCCCCTCACAGGGTAACACCACCATCCTGGTCGTTGGGGATCGTTTCTCTAAGTCCTGTAGTCTCCTACCTCTGCCCGGTCTCCCTACGGCCCTACAGACTGCGGAGGCCTTGTTTACGCACGTCTTCCGGCACTACGAGGTGCCTGGGGATATAGTGTCTGATTGAGGTCCCCAATTCACGTCTAAGGTCTGGAATGCGTTCATGGAACGTCTGGGGGTCTCGATCAGCCTTACTTCAGGGTTTCACCCAGGAAGTAATGGGCAAGTGGAGAGAGTAAACCAGGATGTGGGCAGGTTACTGCGGTTCTGTTGCCAGTACCGGCCGGGGGAGTGGCCGGCGTTCGTGCCCTGGGCCGAGATGGCACAGAACTCGCTTCGCCACTCCTCCACTAACCTCTCTCCCTTCCAGTGCGTACTGGGGTACCAGTCGGTTCTGGCGCCTTGGCATCAGAGTCAGGTCGAGGCTCCTGTGGTGGACGACTGGTTCAGGCGCACGGAGGAGACATGGGAAGCTGCCCGTGTTCACCTTCAGCGGGCCGTACTGCGCCAAAAAGAGAGTGCAGACCGTCACCACAGTGAGGCCCCGGTGTTCGCACCTGAACCTGCCCCTCCGCCTGCCCTGCCGGAAGCTGGGTCCGCGGTTTGTCGGGCCATTTAAAGTCCTGAGGAGAGTGAATGAGGTTTGTTATAGGTTACCCCTCGTTCCATGTGTCTCTCCTCAGGCCGGTGGTGGCTGGTCCGCTCCAGGAGTCTGAGGTGCGGGAGGTTCCTCCGCCCCCTCTGGACATTGAGGGGAACCCGGCATACTCCGTTCGCTCCATACTAGATTCGAGGCGTCGGGTGAGGGTCCTTCAGTATCTCGTGGAGTGGGAGGGGTACAGTCCGGAGGAAAGGTGCTCGGTGCCGGTCAAGGACGTGTTGGACCCTTCAATTCTGCAGGAGTTCCACCATCTTCGTCCAGATCGCCCTGCGCCTCGCCCTCAGCGCGCTGTTGGAGCCGCGTGTCAAGTGGGGGGTACTGTCACGACTTCCGCCGAAGTTGGTCCCTCTCCTTGTTTGGGCCGGTCTTCTAGCCATCGCCGATCCACCTTTCATTTTCCATTTGTTTTGTTTTGTCTTCCCAAACACCTGGTTTCAATTCCATCATTACATGTTGTGTATTTAACCCTCTGTTCCCCCCATGTCCTTGTCCGGAAATGTTTATTGTAGTCCTTGTGCACGTTATGCTGGTGCGTAACATGTTTTGTTTACCCATTGAGTTAGTGTTCTGTTTACGGTGGTTTGGTTTATAAAGCTGCGCCGTTGTAAGTCAGTTTTTGCTCTCCTGCGCCTGACTTCTCTGCCCCCAGTACGCACCCCCTACAGTTTCACAGTGTTATTCCAACAACATAGTGTGGAAATATAAATAAAACACAGGAAATGCACTGGGCCTTTAAGGCAAGACAACATTCATTTTCAGCTGTGAGACAGTGTGTTTGGAATCAGTTAGTCAATAAAACAATATTCACTGTCTGAAAGAACAGGGACAGGTGATTTGACTCCTAGGGTTCCCCTGACATTTGACTCATTTGTGCCCTGTCCCTGGAACTGGTCATGTTGCTATGTGCTAATGTCACACTCCGTTATAGCCATGTCTCTCTGTGAGGCTAATTGACACACTGCTGAATGACTCACACCTTCACTCAATTAGGCGTTAACACTCTCTACTCCCTCAGAGGTTAATACCGAGCAATGGCAGGGAGAGTGAGGTGGATATTGTAACATTTACTGACAGGTCTAAAACACAGGAAGGATTGGGAGCCAATAATTAAAGGATTGGGAGCAAATAACTAGTATATAATTAAGGAAACTCAACAATTTGTGTGATGTTAACTTTTACTACTCAGCTGAGTGTGCGTAGGAGATCAGGATCAAATCACATCAAATACTTGTAAAATTAAACTGAAATGGATGAATCATGGGAGATTCCATTGAAGTGCAGTGCCTGAGGCAAATCTTCTTCCTCAGCCATCCCCATAGTCCCATGAAGGCCAATGGCAAATCGGAGACGAAATGCAGCCTAACACTAGTGTGTTGGGTTGCTGCACTGTGGGAGAGGTGCATCACTGTTTTTTGAGTCCTTCACTGAAATGGGTTAGGTCATCACTTTGTGTCTTATTGTTGTGCATCCATCTCTCCCCCAGCTGTTGTTTGCTCGCTGTTTGACAGGTCTGACCAAAGGGAGGGCTTACTTAATCCTTACTAGAGAGCACAATACCCACACAACACAAACAGATCCTTTCAAGGACACAAATACACACTCTCTCTCTCACTCAATGTAACACACACACACACACACACATACACACGTAGGGCCGGCTCCAGGAATAAGCGACATAAGCGGTCGCTTAGAGCCCCCGGCCGCTGGGAACTCAGTCGTGGTCTCAGCTTACTGTTGAGAGTTAAAATAGAAGAATATACCAGGTGCAAGTTCAACATTTTGCTGGGCATCAGCAGGTTTTTTCTTGTTTTGTCAGTCACTGACAGTCACTCATTTAGTCATGTCAGCTAGCAATTTTTACATTGGTAAGTTAGTCTAGCTAGTTATCTAAAGTTTAATCATGGTCGAATACCGACCGGATACGTGTCCATGGGCCCGGGCCAAAAGGGGGCCCCCATTGATTTTGTTAGACACTCTCACTCATATCATTAACATGGCATAATGCATGGCAAAATGTGTAGAATTGCAGGAAATTAGCTTTAAAGCTGCAAAAATGTCCCTCCGCCCAATGGCAAAATGAGTAGAACGCAAAAAACAACAGGTTTAATTGGTGTTCTGTATTCTGATATTTACGAAGGAGCAAGTGAAGAGTTTATTTCCAAAACATTATATCCACCAATGTTTCATCAGAAATGATTGCTTATCAGTACCTTCATGTGTGTGTAAGATATTACTGTTCTCAGATTTTTTTATTCATAGATTTTAGATGTGTATGAAAATTAGATTTTTTTGCTAAACTCTATACTTAGAACAGCCTTAATTCATCGGGTCATGCACAAGGTGTTAAAAGCATTCCACAGGGATGCTGGCCCATGTTGACGCCAATGCTTCCTACAGTTGCGTCAAGTTGGCTGGATGTCCTTTGAGTGGTGGCCATTGTTGATAGATACAGGAAACTGTTGAGCGTGGAAAAACCCAGCAGCATTGCAGTTCATGACAAACCGGTACATCTGGCACCTACTACCATACCCCGTTCAAAGGCACTTAAGCCATTCACCCTCTGAATGGCACATACAGTGCCTTGCGAAAGTATTCGGCCCCCTTGAACTTTGCGACTTTTTGCCACATTTCAGGCTTCAAACATAAAGATATAAAACTGTATTTTTTTGTGAAGAATCATCAACAAGTGGGACACAATCATGAAGTGGAACGACATTTATTGGATATTTCAAACTATTTTAACAAATCAAAAACTGAAATATTGGGCGTGCAAAATTGAGCCCCCTTAAGTTAATACTTTGTAGCGCCACCTTTTGCTGCGATTACAGCTGTAAGTCGCTTGGGGTATGTCTCTATCAGTTTTGCACATTGAGAGACTGACATTTTTTCCCATTCCTCCTTGCAAAACAGCTCGAGCTCAGTGAGGTTGGATGGAGAGCATTTGTGAACAGCAGTTTTCAGTTCTCTCCACAGATTCTCGACTGGATTCAGGTCTGGACTTTGACTTGGCCATTCTAACACCTGGATATGTTTATTTTTGAACCATTCCATTGTAGATTTTGCTTTATGTTTTGGATCATTGTCTTGTTGGACGACAAATCTCCATCCCAGTCTCAGGTCTTTTGCAGACTCCATCAGGTTTTCTTCCAGAATGGTCCTGTATTTGGCTCCATCCATCTTCCCATCAATTTTAACCATTTTCCCTGTCCCTGCTGAAGAAAAGCAGGCCCAAACCATGATGCTGCCACCACCATGTTTGACAGTGGGGATGGTGTGTTCAGCTGTGTTGCTTTTACGCCAAACATAACGTTTTGCATTGTTGCCAAAAAGTTCAATTTTGGTTTCATCTGACCAGAGCACCTTCTTCCACATGTTTGGTGTGTCTCCCAGGTGGCTTGTGGCAAACTTTAAACGACACTTTTTATGGATATCTTTAAGAAATGGCTTTCTTCTTGCCACTCTTCCATAAAGGCCAGATTTGTGCAATATACGACTGATTGTTGTCCTATGGACAGAGTCTCCCACCTCAGCTGTAGATCTCTGCAGTTCATCCAGAGTGATCATGGGCCTCTTGGCTGCATCTCTGATCAGTCTTCTCCTTGTATGAGCTGAAAGTTTAGAGGGACGGCCAGGTCTTGGTAGATTTGCAGTGGTCTGATACTCCTTCCATTTCAATATTATCGCTTGCACAGTGCTCCTTGGGATGTTTAAAGCTTGGGAAATATTTTTGTATCCAAATCCGGCTTTAAACTTCTTCACAACAGTATCTCTGACCTGCCTGGTGTGTTCCTTGTTCTTCATGATGCTCTCTGCACTTTTAACGGACCTCTGAGACTATCACAGTGCAGGTGCATTTATACGGAGACTTGATTACACACAGGTGGATTGTATTTATCATCATTAGTCATTTAGGTCAACATTGGATCATTCAGAGATCCTCACTGAACTTCTGGAGAGAGTTTGCTGCACTGAAAGTAAAGGGGCTGAATAATTTTGCACGCCCAATTTTTCAGTTTTTGATTTGTTAAAAAAGTTTGAAATATCCAATAAATGTTGTTCCACTTCATGATTGTGTCCCACTTGTTGTTGATTCTTCACAAAAAAATACAGTTTTATATCTTTATGTTTGAAGCCTGAAATGTGGCAAAAGGTCGCAAAGTTCAAGGGGGCCGAATACTTTCGCAAGGCACTGTATACACAATCCATGTCTCAACTGTCTCAAGGTCTTTAACCTGTCTCCTCCCCTTCATCTGCACTGATTGAAATGGATTTAACAAGTAAAATGAATAGGGGATCATAGCGTTCACCTGGATTCACCTGGTCATTCTATGTCATGGAAAGAGCAGGTGTTCTTAATGTTTTGTACACTCAGTGCATATTCATTGTTTAGCTGAAATGGAATGTTCGTACCCTATATATTTGACTGTGATATGGGGTTGTCTCACCGAGCAACCTTAGGATGAATGCACTTACTGTAAGTCGCTCTGGATAAGAGCATCTGCTAAATGACTCAAATTTAAAATGTAAATGTTTTACATACAGATCTCATATTACTGTAATGAATTGAGGTACCTAGCAGAACTATTTATCTGGAAGTGAAGCAGATAAACATATAGCATTTAGCAACAAAAAAAAAACGTGATTATTTGTCTCTCTGATATTAAACCATCAAAATTTCAAACAAAGACATGTCTGCCATTGAACAACCCCATGCCATGATTAGATAATGAAAAAATACACCAATGTTTTTCATAATTTCTTTAAACAATAAAAGCTAATTTACCAACATTTATGAAAATGGATATAGAACGTTTTTGAATGAAACTCGTGTGCTATCATCGAACAGAGGAGCAATGAGTTCTGTGACGTGAACACTTGCGTCAATGTAACACTCAATAGTCATGCAGTGTCAAGCATATGCAAATGTTTTAATCATCGTACAGTGTGATTGCCCTGAAAATAACAGCATCAGCAAAAACAGGAATCTAGTGATGAAGAGGCCGTTTGAGAGAGATGGTGGCCTTCTAGAGGACTCTTCAGACCCTGAGGCAGTCTCAGCGCTGCACATACAAAACAAGGTTCACCCTTGATGGGGAATATGAGCATAGGCTATCAGCACTCTCTCTCATTCCACCTCTCTCCTTTTTGGCATTTCTTTCTCTGCATCTCCCCCTCTATCACTCGCATGTGAGGTTTTAGCTTTATGTGTGGAATCTCTCTGGAGTTTCCTGTGGGAACAGTGGAAGCCATTAATAGAGTTGAACAGGAAAGGTTCCTATTGATGACTAGCGGTGATTAGAATCAGTTGGAATAATTAATAAAATGCAGGGGGATGATTTAAAATGCAGATCAATGCCGAGGGTCAAGTCATCCCAGACATTACACCCCTTTCTGTTTGTGCATTAATGTGTTTGCTTGAGTGTATTCTATTTTGTTTGTATGTCAGTCTGTGTGTGTGGCTGTGGGATGATTGTGGGGATGATTGCTGTCTCAAATGCTTTTGTGTGACGTGTGCTGTTTTACTAGTGTGGTGGTGATTGGGAAAGCATCTGATTGTTGATTGTAAGTTTCCATGAGGGAAACACAAGAAGACAAAATATTCCTCCACAATGAATGTCATTCAAATAAAAAACTGAGGAAAGATAGACACACACACAAAACACACACAAGGGTGTCCATCATGTCTCTGGGTTGGCTGTAGTTGGTCCCTCAGTCCAGATGAAAGTGCTGGCAAATCCATACAATGGCTTATTAACAGTATAAATCTCCCCCACCTGTCTGTGAGGCTCGTCTCTAAAATGAACTGAAGAGTCCTTTCCAATATGGTTGATATAACATACAATCACTGCTCAGGGGACCTACAACAAAGACAAACATACAGTAAAGGCCTGTTCTAAATGTAATGATCAATATGTTGAGCTGAAGTGTAACTGCAAAAGCTCTTGTTTTTCTATTGGTTCCATCATAGAGCGAAGTGACTATAGGATTTCATAAGCATTCATAACCATGTTATATGCAACCATAACTACTAATTAACACAAACTGAACTGACCCAGAATAGAGACGTTATATGTTCGAGGGTGGGGGTCTGGGTCTCCCCCTTGAGTGTTCTACGCTATTTTCCATTCAAGGACCACCGGGCAGGTACAGCTAATCCACAGTCTCTCTGGAATATTGTTTCAGATTCATCCAGGAGAAACTCGATCCACTGACCCACACATTCAGCTTTCATGCTTACACAGGGAAACCGGGCCCCAGCAGTCACAATAACTCTCTGTAGTCAATCTAATGAAAAATACTAATTTATCAGTAAATGTACACAACACTGATAAATTGATGTAGTGAGATTAGAGGAGACAAATTATATGATAATAAATGTTGACATTTCAACTCTGTGTCACTTCCACAGGATCACAGAGTAAAAAGGTTGTTAACACAGTTAGGCCTACATAATACATTTATTTGGTAGCCTACTTCATGGTTTTGACTGACTGAACATGAGCATCATCTGGTCATCCAAAGATAATTTCCTTTAATCAAGTGCACTGGGAAAAAAATGGAGACCAATTTTATAACCTCCATTTTGATTTTATATTCAGTGGCATCCTGTTTTTGATGAATTTATTTTATTTAGTTTCCGATCTAAATGTATCTAAAAACCATTATCAAAATTGACTTACACAAGTTGTTATTGTCTGACAGGCAAGAGAGAGGACACCTGCGCTCTAAGACTCAGATGATGATCAAGGAGACCAGTGGGATGTTGATTGGTCACTTCTACGTGGGAGATGATGCTTCTCCCATCAAAGTTATAGCCTATATAATTCTCTCGGTTGAGAAAGTCATTAGTGTTGAGTTCTAGGACCTGATTTTGCGATATAACAAGACTTACTCCTGCAGCACCAAACCACACACAGAGAAGCTATACTCTCACCAAAGCGCATGAGAATCTGATTGCTCGAGATGAGCGCAACGTATCTGCGACAACTTTGCCTCCTTCATTTGGTCTGGTGCCTTGGATGTTGGAAGGTGACAGGTGAGAGAATATTATTTATATAATTTAAGTTAACTTCAATATTTCAATATAACTTATTTTAAACTAATCATTTAATTGTAAGTCTTCTAAAAAATTTTTTCAACATTCAATTGATTTCTCTTTTGGTTTAGCTATTCATTGATATTGTTGATAATAGTTGACAATTACATGCATTTTGTTAATGTTGATGTTGATTATAGATTAATAACATTATAAATATATGCTTTTTAAACTGACAATGTTCTATCTATTTTTAGAAGCTAATCCCAGCAAAGAGTGTGAACATGGAATTGTTTTGACAAAGGTATGGGAAAAAGGCTACATTTACACAGGCAGCCCGATTCAGATTATTTCCCGCTAATTGGTCTATTAAACCAATCAGATCAGCTGAGAAAAATATCTGATGTGATTGGTCAAAAGACCAATTAGTGAAAAAAAAGATCAGAATTGGCATTGTGAAATTAGTTTTTAAAACAAATAGATTATTGTGAAATTAGTTTTCAAACAAATAATTATTAATTTATTACCATTACATTCCCTTATTTGATACCAAAGTCAACATTTTGAAGGTGTACTAGACTCAAAACTATCAATATGTGCCTTGAATGCGAATCACTCTGGCTGCGTTTAGACAGGCAGCCCAATTCTGATGTTTTTTTTCACTAATTGGTCTTTTCATCTATCAACTCTGAAAAAGATCTGATGTGAAAAGATCTGTGATTTGTCAAAAGACCAATTAGCGGAAAAAATTGGCCTCCCTGTCTATGAGCGGCCTTAAAGACGCTGCATTGGCCGTGAATCATTTACATTGATACGACCTCTGCAGATGTCAGGGCATTCATTATTTTTGCGCTTCACGAAGCAGCACAGAGCTGTTGAGTTGAGCTGTAAAGTAAGTTGTCAAGGAAGTGAGTTTGTGTTTATACACCACCTACCGTCTACCAATCATGTCAATGCGGAGCTATACAGAGCTAAACGGAGCACTCTGCATTGTTACAAAAATTGGGAGGCACATGGCATTGCAGTACGGAACTCAATTTGGCCTCTGCATGCCTCTGACCACATATCCAGATCAAGCATAAATTGGCTTTCGGTCTGTATCTTTGGTTGTCTTTACACAGGCAGCCCAATTCTGATCTTTTGCCACTAATTGGTCTTTTGACCAATCAGATCAGATCTTTTGACAACATTTTGGCCAATAATTGGGCAAAATATCAGAATTGGGCTACCTGTGTAAACGCAGCCTCTCACTGTTTAAACATCATGGGTTGCTTTAGTTGCACACCTCTAGAAAAATCTATTCTGCGTCTGAGTAGGTGGTCTGCAGGTAATTCCATTCAAATTAAATGGTTTTCTTGTGGTGGCTGGGGCAGGGTAAATGTGTTGAGGGGGTAGAGAACACAGAAGTGAGTCACACTGTAACTTGAATTAGACTGGTGGGGGATGAGACATGAGGGGCATAAGAACATTTATGACTTTAACCTGCTCTCATCAGCTGGATACACAGGTTACAGAGACATGATTATTACTTTGCAACCTGTATAGTATAGTATAGTACATAATGGATTCTTGTCCAACAGATTTAAGGTTTTCTTGGGTTTAGTGATGTCTTATAGACTTATGTTTGATCGCCATTGGTTTGCCTGCTGCAGGGTCCTGGGATCCAGACTGATGTGGGAGATATGTGGAGAGATCAGAATGAGGTAAGGCTAAGTAACTGCATGACTCAATCATATCACAAATAATGTATAATATCAGTTCTGTCAGGATGCTTACTCTCTCCCTTTCCCTCTTCCCTCACAGCAGCAAGTTCAGAATGTATTCAAAAGAGTAAGTTCCTCAACAATATAAAAATGTTATTCCTACCCTGTACATATATACCGTATCCTTCAAAAAGGCAATACACTCTTTGGAACAGTGTGTTTACTTCGTATATTCTCTTTTTGTCAGTTCCTGTTCCACTATTCAAAGGCAAACTCAGTAGGCTCTATACAGCATGCGGTAAGTAAAGGAGGACTCCTCACTGTACAAAATGGCAACTTGCAGTGCTTTCGGAACGTATTCAGACCCCTTGACTTTTTCACCTTCCAACAGGACAACAACCCTAAGCACATGTGACCGATGTGAAATGGCTAGCTAGTTAGCGGTGGTGCTCACTAATAGCGCTTCGATCGGTGACGTCACTCGCTCTGAGACCTTGAAATAGTGGTTCCCCTTGCTCTGCAAGGGCCGTGGCTTTTGTGGCGCGATGGGTAACGATACTTCGTGAGTTACTGAGGTTGATGTGTGCAGAGGGTACCTGGTTCAAGCCCAGGTTGGGGCGAGGAGAGGGACGGAAGCTATACTGTTACACACACAGTCAAAACAACATAGGCTTTGGGATTTCTCGGAATATCCTTGAGTGGCCCAGCCAGAGCCTGGACTTGATCCCGATCTAACATCTCTGGAGAGACCTGAAAATGGCCATGCAGCGACGCTCCTCATCCAACCTGATAGAGCTTGAGGATCTGCAGAGAAGAATGGGAGAAACTCACCCATTGTGGTGAGACCCACAGGTGTGCCAAGCTTGTAGCGTCATACCCAAGACGACTCAATGCTGTAATTGCTGCCAAAGGTGCATCAACAAAGTACTGAATACTTATGTAAATGTAATATTTCCATTTTTTTTATACATTTGCAAACATTTATAAAAACTTGTTTTTGCTTTGTCATTATGGGTTATTGTGTGTAGATTGATGGGGGGGGAACATATTTTAGAATAAGGCTAACGTAACAAAATGTGTAAAAAGTCAAGGGGTCTGAATATTTTCCAAATGCACTGCATCTTTAGATTATAATATTGCAACATTATGCAATTGATATGTGACTGGTCTAACAGGCCTTTCCCTCTCTAGTCCCATTCAGTGCACCCATTGATGCGCCTGTCACCAAAACTGTCTCAGAGGAGAAAGAAGCAGCTCCTGCTTTTGGTAAGAATCCTGTACCTTTTAAACTTGAATGGTTAGCAGAATGTTTAGGAAACTGAAGAAGTTCCTTTGAGACAGGGTTATTCCCGATCAGCGATGCAGAGGACCATAGCCTTCCCACTGGGCACAGACATCAGATCAACATCTAGTTATTCCTTTAGTTTGTAGAGTTATCAAATAACATGATTTCAATGTGAACAAAACATTTCACCATGTCATTGGATTTAGGTTAAAAGTTCAATTACATTGATTACTTTTTGCAAATCCAATTAGTTTTCCACATTCATTCAACCAGTTTTTGCAGTGGGTGAGGCCAGTCAGTAAGGCTCAATCAAGGCATACATAAATGTATTTAAGACACACAGTATATGGAACCTCAGACCGGTGTTAGAACCATTATTTTAAGACAATTCAAATGTACCAAAACTATAACTGAGGCTTTCACTCTTCCCTATTACACAGAAGCTCCGGGATCTCCCTGAAGGTGTGATGTAAAAATCAGACTGTGGAATAACTTGAAGGCAGACACCAGCAAGTTGCATACCCCTGAACACAAAATGGTAGACAGACAGAAGCAGCATTCTCAGCTCTCGCTGGACTTGATATTTTTGAGAAATAAATTAAGATAAATGTGACTGCATTGCAGAATGTAAAGTGTCTTCCTGATTACCATTGGTGAACATAAATATGTTGTGATTTAAAATTAGGTGGCAATTACACATACAGGCATTATTAAGTACATCGCTATCAGAACAGTGAACATACACAAGAGTCAAATATAACCAAAGCAGGCCTTCATGTGATGGTTACACAGATCACAGCGAACACTTTATTTAAAAAACTGTCAACTGTGATTATGGCATGGGTGAATGTCTACTTACATTTAATTTTACAATTAGATGTATACATTTATATTGTCATATTATAAAACGTATATGTAAAAAAGGACAATATTCAACCAAAGGTTCTGTAGAAACCCTATTGAAGAGTGATCTGATTTAGGAGAATGATCACTTAACACGAGATCCTTTAAATCGGGAAGGCATAGAACCGACGGAGCCTCTCTGCGGTAAGCATAGGAAGAGGTGTGCATTTTAATACATCCCCACAGGAGAAAGCCATCCCCATTCAGAGACCGTGGAGCATTAGATGAATGTTATTTGGAGGTTAGGGGGCTAGTTCTCTTCTGAGTCACTGTCTTTCCGTGTGGGGAGAGTGGATCGAATCGACGACATTAGCTTGTCTTCAATCTGCTTCTTGGGGTTTTCTTCCAGGTCTGTCTTGACAGCGCCAGATTCCGATAACCTCCACTCCAGCTCTGAGGATGATAGGATAATGGATAGTTTAATATCTAAAATATTGTCACTAATAAAACTGAGGGTGTTATGCTAGATTTCATATCATGTAACTAATACCATCCTAACTTAGTATAAATAAAAAAAAGTCCTTCTTGAGAGTATAGCTTACCTTCAACTTTGAGGTTCATGCCTCCGAATACCAGAGGCCCGATGTACTGTGCCTTCATCTCTCCCTCGTGGTAGACAAATATTGTGGGCAGGTTGCGGTCGGGGTAGTTTGGGATGCAGGTGGTGGAGATGGACTTGAGGAACTTGGTCTGGGGGAACTTCCTGGCCAGCTCTGATAGATGCTGGTTTATCAGGGTACACAGAGGTACTCTGGGAGGACAGAAGATTAGAACAGGACATGTTAGAGAGAACAGATGTCACAATGAGTAAATTAGTTAAATCAGATATTTTGGTAGATAGGTCTATTCAGAGCAAATTAAAATGGACCACTGTAAATCAGGCTTAGGCTAAATGAAAACCTTGAATCATGATTTTCAAATAAGGTCTTGGTCATCAATGTTTTCACAATTTTCTGGTTTATCAGATCTTGTCAAAAATCAAACATCACTTTTTGAGAGCATGAATTGGTGTGCTCAACTGCAATCCTTTGAGAGAGAGAGAGGGTAGAGAATGGCTCACCCCTGTTTGTAGAGATGGAGCACAACCCAGATTCCCTCTCCAGCTTTGTTCACCTCCTTGATGTAGTCCTGCCCAGATATCTCCACTACTTCACCGAAGCAATTCTTTATCTGGGTGGCTTTCCATTCTGCAAGCCTCTTCTGTCTGGTAAGAGGGAAATGCAGAGGGTGTAAAGAAAGGTAGGCTAATCAGAAAGATCAGTTTTAGCGTGCTGAAAAACATCTGCCCAATGGGGCAAACAATCACAGAACAGGGTCAACTTGCCCGATTGCTCAGCTCACATGCCCCAGGCAATAGGGCAGCCGTTCATTCTTATCAACCCCTGTTGTATGTACCATCTAAGTGATGCTTTAAAGAGATCACTGACCTGTACATCTCGATGGCGGCCTCGTCCTCTTCACTGAAGTCATCCTCGTTCTCATCCAGCTCGTCCAGAGTCATGCTCTCATAGGTTTTCACTGGTCACAAAACACCATATGCGTCACAAGTTTTTTTTTTAAGTACAATTTAAGCTATTAAAACAACATGTTAGAATCAGCCTTCCTAAACCATGTCCTGTTAGTTAAGAATAACATCAGCATTTGTTTGCCCTAGATCAGTTCAGTAGAAACTTAGTCCCATAGAAGTAGCCAACTAGAACTCGCCATCTCTTACCAACAGATGACTGCTCAAGAACTATCTGCTTCTCTAGAGCTTCCTCCTCAACCTCATCCTGAGTTCTCTCCTTGGGAGGAAGGACCCCCTTCTTTCTCAGGATGTCATTCCACTCTGTATCTGCATTAGGGTCCTGAGAAATAAGAGATCATGTTGGAATGTTATTGTAACTTGGCTGTTTGCCATTCTGTACCACCACAGAGTTAAAAACACAACATCTATATAGCTAGGCCCTTTGGTATTACTGCTAGCGAACATTACCTAATGTTTAGCCATCTAGTTAGCCAACATTTAGCTCTCAAACTCTAAGCATTCTGCCTTCTCCCTACAGTTTTTAGTCATTAGCTTTGCCCCCGACTGGCTCATGTGAACTACAATCAGGATACTATGTTTTAACTATTAGAAACGTAAATCATCAGTGGCGATATGGCTTTCGAACCATGGCCCTCAGCGAAAAAAAAAATTAATTCTGATAAACTGCTAGAGATGCCTCCATCAGACGAAACTACATTTCCCGAGTTAGCTTACATACAGGTGTTCGAGCACGCTAGATCACTAATTATCACAGATGGTCCGTGATCGTAAACAAGCGCTGCAACATGGATATATCGCCATGTGGGAACAGTAAGTGTATTCATGTAACATTTTGGTTTTTAGAAAATGAATTATCGCTGATATGATATGCATCCAAAACCGTACCGCAAGAGACGCGTGTTAATGTTCAGATTGAGCGTTGGGGCTCTTAACAAAACGCCCCTGTACAGAAGACGCCTTCCTCCAACAATTACTTATGTAACGTTATAATGGAACTGGGAGTCATGATCAAGGGTTAAATAACGTTATGTGCCAATCGAGGTGGCGTGCGAACAGATAATCATATTAATCGAAACATCGGCTAAGTCCTTCATACGATCAGAGTTATAGCTAGAAAAAGTTATCGAAGTTTACCAACCTGCATTTTTTTAACCGTTCAAAACAGACGCTGAAAACACCACTGCTCTTCCCAGACACGGAAATAGAAGGACCTCACCCATATTTATTCCGGAGTAAAACAAGATCTTTAATGTGACAAAACTTAAATACTTGTCAGATATCTCAAATATAGAATCGTTACAAAATAATTTATTTTCTGAGGACAAATCTATTCCATCACCTGTTTTATATGTATTATTATCATAAACCTGGCTAGGGCAAGACATTCAAGGGACAATAATAAAGGTTGCACCAATATCCGGTTTAGGTCCTGTATGTCTATATTAGGAGTGGGAAAGCTGTACTACATTCCATGTGTGGCATCTGATTGAGACAACAGCTGCACCTGAAAATCACACTGCTGTGCTGTCAGTGTCTGGGTTGACCATACATTTATGGGGGTTGCATAGAGGTCCAAACATCTCTGAAAATTGTTGGCCTGTTTTTTGGTGTGTAGATGTGCTTCAATATGATATCCTTATACTGTATTTGTTTATTTTCAATGTAGTTATGATGACTATAGCAAGTATAGATGATGCGTTTATGAATCATATACTTAGGTACATGTTCTACTGTGCAAATATATTTTCAAATCCTTTATTATGGGTATGGTTATAAATCTTCATGTCAGTCTTGATCTTGTGAAACTCAATAAGATTGCTGCTCTAAAAATATGATAATTTTCTTTAATTTCAGTGTTACTCTACACCTGTTGTTTACGAAGCATGTGACAAATAACATTTGATTTTAATAAAGTATTTTATGATAGGGGCCTTTGACAACTCTGACCTCGTGTGTTTATTCTAATCAAATCAACCATAGTTTAAAACAGACATCATAATGCAATCCTGTATTTGTTATTTGTTGATTACATGTCAAGCATGCATGTTGCAACCTCTATTTTACCACAGAAGTAGGCTATAGGGATGGGTATGTATGTCCATATAGAACATTATGTAAAGTGTTATATTGTCTAGACTCTATAGGTACTTTATCATTGAAAAGAAAAGTGACCATGTCACCGACATGGCATTGATGTCATTAAATTAATATGTGGTATGATCAAAAATTTTAACATTTAAAACTATAATATAAAGCGAAAGCAAACAAATATTTTGTCATTGTAAGCATAATGCAGCATTGAGATAATAGGTACTGTACATCATCTTCTGACGTATTTTTTGCACACATCAGACAGCATATGGCACATGACTAAACCCCTTTACTATGGGCAAACAATGTGTTTACAATCCAATTATATTCTCAGATTTAGTTTTGTATGATGTTTAATGAATAGGCTACTACTGCATAATAACTATTCACAAAGCAAAGGGACAGTGAAATTAAACTTCCTCGCTTTCGCCGGAACTATGGGAAGGATGTTGGGAAGGAAAGGTTGGGTTAAATGCGGAAATAAGACGCTCGCTGTGTAGGCTACAGTTGCAACCGGTGTGAGAGAAAATATGAGCACAAGACGCCTGCTATCTCGGACAGCGCTTGAGATCAGTCATGGATGATTCTGAAATCACCTAATTTTCTCCGACGCGTGGAACTGTTGAAGAAGTGTGCATTCTATCAATAGCACAACAAAAACTACAATCGGCTTTGTTTTGTTTTCGTCCATTCTCTTTGTAAATATCTTGTTTTGAAAGCATGTGGTTGAATCCGGAGGAAGTTTTGCTGAAAAATGCATTGAAGCTTTGGGTTACCGAAAAATCTAACGAATTCTTCCTTTTGCAGCGCAGAAGAGGGCATGGGGACACAGGGGGGAAATTTACAGGTAATACGCCCCCTCCCATCTTCATCTCACTGTCTGTCGTCTGATTTCAGCAGCTTTGGCAGCCTATACGGATACACCAGTCTACGGAATACACTTGCAACACAGTAACAAATCATTTATAAACAATTTTGCAACTTGCCATTATCGGGGCAACAATGTATCACTTTAAATAGGCTCAGGATTTTTACACAGCATTACTTGGGAAACAAGTGTTTTCTCCATATTTGGTGTCGTCAACACCTTGGAGCAATAACAGGCAACTTTCTTGCATATAGTATTTAGACATTTATTTTGTTTCAGGTCTTCCTTGATTTCTTTAAGTTCGATACAGTGTTTGTCTGATGATGAACTTTGATAAGGTGCCACCTGGTCTTGTTTTTGTTTAATCACCATTGGGACTTTCATACTTAACTGAACACATCAAGGACAGGAGGATAGAGAGTAGACATCTCATAAAAGGAACAATATAAAAACGGCCCATGATTTACAGTATTTGTTTGTCACCATGGTGACAGGTAAGACAAAGCCCTAGCTGTATTGGGGTTGGCTCTTCTTACAAAACCACACCATAGTATGTTTTGTTATATGAAGAGAATAACAAGTACAATATCAATTGGAAGAAGAAATCCATGATTCGATTAAGATAGAGGTTGCAGATGTTTTTATGTTCTATCACTTTGTGTCACTAACTAAAGTATCTTCTGCTTCCTATTTCACAAAGAGCACTTTGCTACAAGGGAATTTTTAGTTATTTATATACATAGGGTTTATTTTCTCTCTACATCTGAGCACACTGTACATGTCCATTGTCCACAGCCATACAAACTCAGTGAAATATATAAGCAGAACACAATACATGATTTACAGTAGTTTAAGTTGGGACTTACAATGTAAGCGGTTTGGTGACAAATACGTTTGTGTTGCCAGGGTGTCATGGTTCAGAGCAGCAGATGGGCAGAGCTTATAGATGTGGTGTGGTCTGGAATGGGCAGTGCTCTAGGAGAGGGTTATTTGTCAGGAGTTCAGTTTGTCTTCCGTCCCTCTCCTCTTTTGTGGCGGGCGGTTGGGCGGGAGTGAGAATGCCAAACACTAGATAGTGATCTCATACAGACTAGACTGTAGCCTATTGAACGTAGTAAGCCTTGTCTTGCCTGCTGTGTGCTTATTACACATTTGATTGGCCAAATCATTAACAGACTGTTCTTGCTAACTTGATTTTTTATTGTAGTTGAGGGATGTAATGTGTTGCTATTAGGACTGTTTTTACTAGCGCTCCTTAAATGCTCCATTCTGTTGAAAATGGCAAAGAAAACCCAGAATTAAAACTAGACAAGAGGGACTAGTGTTTGGTGCCTTTGGCCTCAGTGGGAAAGCATGACCATGAATAGCAGTGGAGTTAAAGAGATACTATGATGATGAGTGTAGGCTCTGTTACCTCAGGGTATTCGTGAGCCTATCTGGTTCCATTAGGCTGATGACTGGTGGGGATGACTGGATGTGTAAGTTCTCCCTAAATGCTGGTTCCAGGGTTAATGTAGCCTTCACAATGCCTAATAGGTACAAATTAGTTAGGTCTGGATGGAAATTGAAAGCTTGGGGTAGAGTAGTGCAGTTTCTCTTGAACGTCAACTGGGGTGTCACTGTCAACCATATTGGATGAGATGTTAGGGGCTCTGTATTAAGTTTGTATTTTTTAGACCATGGCTTTAGGGCTTCATATGTGGAGGATATGGGGGGGGTCTCCAATCCAATACTATTAGCCATTGGTTCTAGTGGACCAATATAGTGACAAACAGAGAACAGCAATACTTGTGAGTCTCTCAATAGCTTGTAAGCCTATGTTATGCTCTCACATAATGTGGCCATTATGAGACTGTTAGTGACCGTAAGTTGTATCAGTTTATGTCCTATCCAGTGCCAATCTTCTTCTGCTTGGCACCTCACTGTGGAATGTCTTGGTCTGTGATAGACATGGTAATGACTTTAGCCTTCTGGCGTTATGTGTAATAGGTACCTTTGTGTCCCATCTGCTTAAAGGCACAATCTGTAAACTTCCTGCTGTTCAAAAGTAATTCCACTAATGCTAAACATTGATTATGTATGTTAGAGTATATCTTATTAATGCCTTATGAGCTTAATACAATTGTCTTATCTTTTGAAAATGTGATTTCAGTTTATATGGGTTGGTATAATGTGGCCTCTCTCTCCCATATGTCAATGAGCTCATTGACATGTATGTGTTGTCAGATGGTATTTCTCAGTATTTTCTGGTCTCTTTCTGTGTCTGACTGCTCTGGTCTGTCCAGGTCTTCTGGTGGGAGCTCTGGACTCAGTGCTGGACTCCAATGCCCGGGTCACACCGTTCCGTATCCTACTACAGATGCCTGGGTCACAGGTCAGCTGGACAATAGCTTGTGGTAAGCTCTCTGACATTTCTCTCCTTTGCTTTCTATCTCTCTGATTCTCATATTTGTCTGTCTCTCTCTATCTCTCTCTCTTTCTCTCTCTGTGTATCTATCTCTCTGATGGGTGTTGTATGTGTGTGTGTTGTTATACAGGTGCTGCTGTTGGAGAGATGAACAGACATTGGGACTGGCTGGTCCAGAACCTACTCCACTCTCTCTCAGTGTTTGAGAACAAGGAGGATGTCGCCAGCTTCGTAAAAGGGAAAGTCAAGGTACTGTACTATTAGAATAAGACCTACTGTAAAGACCTGTGGTACACTGTAAATACTTTGTAGGCCTACTATCGAAAATCACAGTATTCAACCTAATCTCAACTGTTGATCTCTCTCCTCCTGACTTTCTTTTCTATTTGTGTCTCTTGCTCTCCTTTTATTTTCTCTTTCTCTCATTTATTTCTCCTCCTCCCCCAGGGTCTGATAGCGGAGGAGGTAAGGGGGAGGCAGGCGGCTCAGGAGGAGGAGCCTGAGAAGTTCCGGGAGGCGCTGCTGAAGTTTGAGCTATGTTTCGGCCTGCCCTCCTCAGAGAAGCTGGTCACCACCTACTCCTGCTGCTGCTGGAAGGGGCGGGTCCCCCGGCAGGGCTGGCTCTACCTCAGCATCAACCACATGGCCTTCTACTCCTTCCTGTTGGGAAAGGAAGGTCAGTCCCCTTACATGCTCTTCCTTTCAATAGCACACAGAATAGCCCCCAGTATTACTGGTTGTGAACTGGTTGTGAACTTTTAATGTTTGACCGCTTCTCTCTCCCTTAGTGAAGTTTGTGATCCCGTGGGCGGAGGTGACGAGGCTGGAGCGGGTCTCTACGGGTCTCATGACGGACATGGTGCGTGTGATGACGCGGCGGTGCCAGTTGGACTTCTCCATGTTCCTGAGCCTGGATGAGGCGTTTGGGGTCATTGGTCAGCTGGCTGACATCGCCCTGCGACGCCTGCTGGACAGTGAAGGCCTGGAGCTGGACCGAGTCCTCCAGCAGTCCTCCAACATAACCAAGAGGTCAGCAGGCAACGCAGAAAAAGTTAAAGTTGTATCGTATTGTAGTGTAAAGGAGGGCAGGGGATTTTGTGTGGTTGTATCATTCGCTTTGTTCAGATTCACATCATCTGAGAGGATTAGAACAGTTGCTTGCCTGATTAATCAGTTTGATAAACAGTAATTTAATAAGGTTCTCATTCTTATCTGTTTTGGTCAAAAGAGACCTCATCAAGCGCTTCCTGAAAACCCCTCATATCTTAACTGATTTACTTCCCTTTAGTTTCCGACCATCCTTTGTATAACCATAGCATCATAGTGCAACTGATCTTCCTTTGAGCCGAGAGGGACGTTCAGTCATGTTCTTCAGACAAACATTATATGAGGCTGATGAGCTCATAAAGACTTGTAAATACCTAGACTTTGCCCCTAGGTGTTTCAGCCATAACAGGAAGACAGCGTATCGTGTTAGTCTATGGGAAAATATATATATTTTTAAAATGTTCCTTCCTTCCACTGCCTGTGTATTGGGTTCCGGCTGGTCTCAGAACAGTTGTGTAGTGATTGATGGGCCGCGTTCCACGACACAGCACTGCACCATACGTTATAAATCAGTGTTTGTCTCAGTGTGACTGGAAGGCACTTCAGCTCTATCCTGTGGGAAATGATACCTTCGCTTGGAGAGGTAGCTCATAAATACACCCCTGTTCTTCGTTCAGTCTTAGTTCTGTGTGTGTGTGTGTGTACACGTGTGTGTACGTGTGTGTGTACGTGTGTGTGTGTCTAAGTTCCACCTGTAGTACATTCACCATAACATTTTCAGTTTCAGGTTTTGTGTGTAAAATGACAACTTGCGGTGGTAAACATTGTACTTGAGCTAGGCTAGAGCATTTAGTTCTCTCTCTATGGGTGTAACAGACTGTTTAATAATTCATTTGGTAACTTCCTCACATTCAACCCTTCTCAAATGAATGATATTTTTGTCCCTCCCCATCATTCAAACTAGTGACTTTATGTAAATTCCTCATCACAATACCATAACAGGAAGTTAAAAATTACCTGACCTAAATTGTAGTGACCAAAATAGTCTGCCTTTATCTAATTGTCTGTGGGTACATGTGGATTATTTCAAGAGCAACTCTTTTTAACCTCGTATTCATTATCTCCAGCACCAAAACAGTGTCTACATTACTTCTTCTAATTTTTTTCTTGCACAGGCTTGAGGTACACTCACTGAACTCTAGCCACACACTCACACATACTACACTGACATTCCAACACACACACATACAGTAGTGTAAACTACTAACGTAAAAATACTTTAAAGTACTACTTAAGTCTTTTTTGGGGGGTACC
Organism: Oncorhynchus mykiss; assembly: GCF_057628025.1. Taxonomy (NCBI): domain Eukaryota; kingdom Metazoa; phylum Chordata; class Actinopteri; order Salmoniformes; family Salmonidae; genus Oncorhynchus; species Oncorhynchus mykiss. Next base: position 73,966,974 of record NC_143024.1, read on the forward strand.
TGTACTTTATTATTTATATTTTTAACTACTTTTACTTCACTACATTCCTTAAGAAAATATTGTACTTTTTACTCCATACATTTTCCTTGACACCCGAAAGTACTCGTTAAATTTTGAATGCTTAGCAGTTGTAATGAATCCTCAGGTAGAAAAAGGTGTAGATTCACACACAGATTTTTATTAAGCCTTCGCAGAAGTCAGGAATTGTGGTCACAGGCAATGGTCAAACACAGGTAGGCAGTCAAAAACAAACAATACCTCACAACCATACAAACAGAAATAAATGAACTAAATAAGGAGCTAGTGAGAAACAAACACAGGTGAAATCAATGACCAAAAATGAAAGACAGGGCTACGTTCCAGAACACAAAGAAACAGGGCTATGTTCAAGAACACAAGAAAAAGAACACACGGTTGACTAAGAAAAGAAAAGCAGAACCTTACAGCAGGACAGGAAAATTGTGAAATTCAAGTACTTATCAACCGAACATCCCTGGTCATCTCTACTGCCTCTGGTCTGGTGGACTCACTAAACACACCTGCTTAGTTTTTAAATTATGTCTGAATGTTGAAGTGTGCCCGTGGCTTTCCCTAAATGAAAAAAAAACAAGAAAATAGTGTCATCAGGTTTTTTAACATCAGAAAATTTTAATTATTTCTACTTTTACCTTTGATACTTAAGTATATTTTAAAACAAATACTTTTAGACTCATACTCAAGAATAATTTTGCTTTTACTTGAGTTATTTTCTATTAAGGTATTTTTACTTTTACTCAAGTATGACAGTTGGGTACTTTTTCCACCACTGCAGATATACATTCACAATCTTTCACACTCTTCACATACGCTGCTGCTACTCTCTGTTTATTATCTATGGAGTCACTTTATCCCTACCTACATGTACACTACTGGTCAAAAGTTTTAGAACACCTACTCATTCAAGGGTTTTCTTTATTTTTACTATTTTCTACATTGTAGAATAATAGTGAAGACATCAAAACTATGAAATAACACATATGGAATCATGTAGTAACCAAAAAAGTGTTAAACAAATCCAAATATATTTAATATTTGAGATTCTTCAAATAGCCACCCTTTTCTTTGATGACAGCTTTGCACACTCTTGGCATTCTCTCAACCAGCTTAATGAGGTAGTCACCTGGAATGCAATTCAATTAACAGGTGTGCCTTCTTAAAAGTGAATTTGTGGAATTTCTTTCCATCTTAAGGGGGTATACAGAAGACAGCCCTATTTGGTAAAATACCAAGTCCATATAATGGAAAGAACAGCTCAAATAAGCAAAGAAAAACTACAGTCCATCATCACTTTCATACATGAAGGTCAGTCAATATGGAACATTTCAAGAACTTTGAAAGTTTCTTCAAATGCAGTTGCAAAAGCCATCAAGCGCTATGATGCAACTGGCTCTCATGAGGACCACCACAGGAAAGGAAGACCCAGAGTTACCTCTGCTGCAGAGGATAACTTCATTAGAGTTACACGCCTCAGAAATTGCAGCCCAAATAAATGCTTCACAGAGTTCAAGTAACAGACTCATCTCAACATCAACTGTTCACAGGAGACTGGGTGAATCAGGCCTTAATGGTCGAATTGCTACAAAGAAACCCCCTACTAATGGACACCAATAAGAAGAAGGGACTTGCTTGGGCCAAGAAACACGACCAATGGACATTAGACCGGTGGAACTTTGTCCTTTGGTCTGGAGTCCAAATGCCGTGTCTTTGTGAGATGCGGTGTGGGTGAACGGATGATCTCTGCATGTGTATTTCCCATCGTAAAGCATGGATGAGGAGGTGTTATGGTGTGGGGATGCTTTACTGGTGGCACTCTGTGATTCAGTTAGAATTCAAAGCACACTTAACCACTGTGGCTACCACAGCATTCTGCAGCGATACGCCATCCCATCAGCTTCGCACTTAGTAGGACTATAATTTGTTTTTCAACAGGAAAATGACCCAACACACCTCCAGGTTGTGTAAGGGCTATTTGACCAAGAAGGAGAGTGATGGAGTGCTGCATCAGATGACCTGGCCTCCACAATCCCCCAACCTCAACCAAATTGAGATGGTTTGGGATGAGTCTGACCACAGATGGAAAATGGATGGAAAAGCAGGCAACAAGAGCTCAGCATATGTGGGAACTTCTTCAAGACTGTTGGAAAAGGATTCCAGGTGAAGCTGGTTGAGAGAATGCCCTTGTAAATAGCCTCGTTATTGTTAATTTATTGTGTTACTATTTTTAATTTAGTTTAATTAGTAAATTATTATTTTTGTATTTTTTTGTCCACCTATTTCTCCACCATTTTCGAAATATCCAATTGTGATCCAGTTACGATCTTGTCTCATTGCTGCAACTCCCAAATTGGTTTGGGAGCGACGAAGGTCGAGTCATGTTTCGGTGGATGCATGACTCGCATGACTGCTCTCCTTAACACCCACTTAACCTGGAAGCAAACTGCTCTCCTTAACACCCACTTAACCTAGAAGCCAGCTGCATCAATGTGTCGGAGGAAACACCATTCAACTGACGATCGAAATCAGCCTGCAGGCGCCTGGCCCGCCACAAGGCGTCACTAGAACACGATGAGCCAGGTAAAGCCCCCCTAGCCAAATCCTCCCCTAACCCGGATGACGCTGGGCCAATTGTTTGCCGCCCTATGGGACCCCCGGTCACGGCCGGATGTGACACAGCCTGGGGTCGAACCTGGATCTGTAGTGACGCCTCAAGCAATGCAATGCCTTAGACCGCTGCGCCACTCGCGAGGCTCCAAATTGTAAGGGCTGCACCTGTTGTATTCGGCGCATGTGACAAATAAGATTTGATTTGAAGACGCGTTTCTATGATCATTGGTTAAAAAGATAAGAACAAAAGGTCCTAAACCACCAGGGTACGATTAAAAATAAAGAAACTGTGATTTTCAAAACCTGCAATGAGTTTCTAGCCACAAGGAGGGTATTTTCCTGCTCCCCACGTCACAGTGAATCTCATAGTGTTTGAAAATCAATGTTTTTTAAATGTTTAAACTTTTGATGATGTCATTGAGTAGAAGTAAATGTAGAAATACGCCATTTCCATGTAGACACTTGTATTGTGCTGGAGATAATGAAAATGAGATTGAAAATTGGTGGAATTATCATTCAAGTGTTCCTGACTCTCAGTTAGAAATGTCTAGGTCACTAAAGGCAACAAGGCCTTGAGGATTCACCCACAATCTATCATTTACACTCTCCTTCTCTCTATCCTGGAGGTTGAATTCCTAGCTGTCACTCATTTGCAACAGAACGTTTCACTGTATCTCTTTCCCCCTGCCAGCTAAGTATCTCTTTCTGAGTGTCCCTCTAACTCTTCCCCCTCAGGGTTCTGGAGGAGCAGGCGTTAAGGACGTATGTCCTGGCTCTATTTCGGCTACCACGGGGCGAACGTCTTCAGGAGGTGGCGCTGTGTTCAGTGTGGACGCCCCATGCCCGCTGTCACACGACAGGAACACTCTTCACCACCGACAGCTACCTATGCTTCGCCAGCCGAGAGGAGGGCCACTGCAGCCTGCTTATCCCTCTCTCAGAGGTACCCATTGTACCATATTGCAGTGCCTCCCTATTTGATTTATAGAAAGGTCTCACACAAAAATCCCTCACAAGTTCCCCTAGCTTAGCTCTTAAGGTTAATCCAGCCTTCCCAGAGGAGAGCCTTTATCAGTGTACTGCAGTGTATTTTGGAGGGGTGGTGTATTTTGGCTACATACTATGTTGACCCTGCTTCTCTGCTGGTTAAAGTGTAACGCAGGTGGAATGTGGCTACTGCTGTTTACACAGTGTTGTTGGAAGTGTTAGAGTTTACACCTTTAGCTTTACCATGGTTATCTACATTATATACCAGTCAGTCATACATGAAGCTATATATAAATGTATGTATGGCTCTGCTATACATAAAAGCTATTCATAGTTTATTACTGTGTTATTACTGTTTTACAAGTAAATAGCGCTACAGTTATTTCTTTGGCTGTTCACCTCTGACCCCTGTCTCCTCCTGTTTTATTGTCAGGTGATCTCCATAGAGAAGGCGGAGAGCACCAGCCTGCTGCCAAACCCAGTGATCGTCAGCGTGAGGGGTAAGAAAGCCTTCCAGCTGATTGAGCTGCAGGACAGAGACAGCCTGGTGGACGGCCTGACATCACGCCTCAGAGCCCTCCAGTGGAAACACTCCATGTTCCGCAGCAAGAAATCTCTGGTATGATACAGCAACACTACTAACTGCTAAATGTCTGTTGTCAATTACACACATCATATCTCATGGTGATGCCCAACAGGCCTAGTCCACAAAGCAGAATTGCTGCATATTAATTGTGTATATTTGACTAATTCTGGTGTTTGGCTGCTCCAGACCTCCTCGTCTCCCTACTACACCTTCTGCTATGACACCATGTACTGTGATGGGGAGGATATCGAGGAGAGAGCACTACGTCAAACAGTGAACACAGAGGCTCTGATGGCATGCTATCATCACTCTCAACCTGACCCCAACAACAGCACGGCTGTGAGTATGGAAACTGGCGCACCATAGGCTGTAGCCCTGATATGAATAGGGCCTCTATTATTATGGTGTTTAGATAGCAGATACCATAATAATGGTGGCTGCAGCCATTTCAGGACTAGATTGGCCAATGTGTTTTCAGTCTAGGTGTAACGGATGTGAAACGGCTAGCTTAGTTAGCGGTGGTGCGTGCTAAATAGCGTTTCAATCGGTGACGTCACTTACTCTGTGACCTTGAAGTAGTGGTTCCCCTTGCTCTGCAAGGGCCGCGGCTTTTGTGGAGCGATGGGTAACGATGCTTCATGGGTGACTATTGTTGATGTGTGCAGAGGGTCCCTGGTTCGCGCCCGGGAATGGGCGAGGGGACGGTCTAAAGTTATACTGTTACATAGGCTTGATGTTTAGCATTGTGAATTAGGACTGGTTTAAGGTTTAGCTTGGTTTCCAGTTTCTAGTTGAAATAGGGTGATTCTTGGATTTCGGTGGTAAATGCTGTCTCTTGATTTTGGCACCATGTAAAAACACTTTAAAATTACAAAGACATTACAAATAAATGTTCTATTTATTTGACTGTTATTTAATAAGAGCATATGTAAGTCCTTTATACTGCAAAACATTTATTTGTATTCATTGTAAAAAAACTACTGGGGGCAAGCAAATTGGCTTGTCCCACTGGTGATATGTAGAGAGAGGTAGAGTGAAATGTTTTGGGGATATAGTGATATCTATCTACTATATTGAATCCTAGACAGTGAACAAAAGTATTTAATATATTGTATAGATCAACAAAAACAAATAAGGCTATTAAAATACCCTATTTTTACCAGTACCAGTGTGTGTCACTCAGTTTTATGCCATTGGTGTTACCGCCTTATTTACTGCTGCTCTTTAAATAATTAAAGAACAGCAGTAAATAACAATAGTTGGGCTATAGACAGGGAGTACTGGTACAGAGCAATGTGTCAATGTGTGGGGGCACCGGTGTCGAGGTAATATGTACAGTCGTGGCCAAAAGTTTTGAGAATGACACAAATATTAATTTTCAAAGTTTGCTGCTTCAGTGTCATTAGATATTTTTGTCAGATGTTACTATGGTATACTGAAGTATAATTACAAGCATTTCATAAGTATCAAAGGCTTTTATTTACAATTACATGAAGTTGATGCAAAGAGTCAATATATCCAGTGTTGACCCTTCTTTTTCAAGACCTCTGCAATCCGCCCTGGCATGCTGTCAATTAACTTCTGGGCCACATGGCAGCCCATTCTTGCGTAATCAATGCTTGGAGTTTGTCAGAATTTGTGGGTTTTTATTTGTCCACCCGCCTCTTGAGGATTGACCACAAGTTCTCAATGGGATTAAGGTCTGGGGAGTTTCCGGGCCATGGACCCAAAATATCGATGTTTTGTTCCCCGAGACACTTAGTTATCACTTTTGCCTTATGGCAAGGTGCTCCATCATACTGGAAAAGGCATTGTTTGTCACCAAACTGTTCCTGGATGTTTGGGAGAAGTTGCTCTCGGAGGATGTGTTGGTACCACTCCCTTGGCTGAGAAGCAACCCCACACATGAATGGTCTCAGGATGCTTTACTGTTGGCATGACACAGGACTGATGGTAGCGCTCACCTTGTCTTCTCCGGAAAAGCTTTTTTCCGGATGCCCCAAACAATCTGAAAGGGGATTCATCAGAGAAAATGACTTTACCCCAGTCCTCAGCAGTCCAATCCCTGTACCTTTTGTAGAATATCAGTCTGTCCCTGATGTTTTTCCTGGAGAGAAGTGGCTTCTTTGCTGCCCTTCTTGACACCAGGACATCCTCCAAAAGTCTTCACCTCACTGTGCGTGCAGATGCACTCACACCTGCGACAATTTTTAGGGCCTTCCTCTGACCCTGCCTGGTATAGAGGTCCTGGATGGTGGGAAGCTTAGCCCTGGGGATGTACTGGGCCGTATGCACTACCCTCTGTAGTGCCTTGTGGTCGGAGGCCGCAGGCAGTTATGCAACCTGTCAGGATGCTCTCGATGGTGCAGCTGTAAAAACCTTCGAGGATCTGAGAACCCATTTTAAATATTTTCTGTCTCCTGAGGGGGAATAGGTTTTGTTGTGCCCTCTTCACGACTGTCTTGGTGTGCTTGGACCATGTTAGTTTGTTGGTGATGTGGACGCCAAGGAACTTGAAGCTCTGAACTTGCTCCACTACAGCCCCGTCGATGACAATGGGGGCGTGCTCGGTCCTCCTTTTCCTGTAGTCCACAATCATCTGCCTTGTCTTGGTCACGTTGAGGGAGAGGTTGTTGTCCTTGCACCACACGGTCAGGTCTCTGACCTCCTCCCTATAGGCTGGCTCATTGTTGCTAGTGATCAAGCCTACCACTGTTGTCATCAGCAAACTTAATGATGGTGTTGGAGTCGTGCCTGGCCATGCAGTCATGAGTGAACAGGGAGTACAGGAGGGGAATGAGCACGCACCCCTGAGGGGCCCCCGTGTTGAGGATCAGCGTGGCGGATGTGTTGTTACCTACCCTTACCACCTGGGGGCGGCACGTCAGAAAGTCCAGGATCCAGTTGCAGAGGGAGGTGTTTAGTCCCAGGGTCCTTAGCTTATGGTGTTGAATGCTGAGCTATAGTCAATGAATAGCATTCTCACACAGGTGTTCCTTTTGTCCAGGTGTGAAAGAGCAGTGTGGAGTGCAATAGAGATTGCATCATCTGTGGATCTGTTGGTGCGGTATGCAAATTGGAGTGGGTCTAGGGTTTCTGGGATAATGGTGTTAATGTGAGCCATGACGAGCCTTTCAAAGCATTTCATGGCTACAGACGTGAGTGCTACGGGTCGGTAGTCATTTAGGCAGGTCACCTTAGTGTTCTTGGGCACAGGGACTATGGTGGTCTGCTTGAAACATGTTGGTATTACAGACTCAGACAGGGAGAGGTTGAAAATGTCAGTGAAGACACTTGCCAGTTTGTCAGCGGATGCTCGGAGTACACGTCCTGGTAATCTTTCTGGCCCTGCGGCCTTGTGAATGTTGACCTGTTTAAAGGTCTTACTCACATCGGCTACGGAGAGCGTGATCACACAGTCATCCGGACCAGCTGGTGCTCTCATGCATGTTTCAGTGTTGTTTGCCTCAAAGCGAGCATAGAAGTTATTTAGCTTGTCTGGTAGGCTCATGTCACTGGGCAGCTCTCGGCTGTGCTTCTCGTTGTAGTCTGTAATAGTTTGCAAGCCCTGACACATCCGACGAGCGTCGGAGCCGGTGTAGTACTATTCGATTTAGTCCTGTATTGACACTTTGCCTGTTTGATGGTTCGTCGGAGCGCATAGCGGGATTTCTGATAAGATTCCGGGTTAGAGTCCCGCTCCTTGGAAGCAGCAGCTCTCCCCTATAGCTCTGTTTGAATGTTGCCTGTAATCCATGGCTTCTGGTTGGGGTATGTACAGTTGAAGTGGGAGGTTTACGTACACCTTAGCCAAATACATTTAAACTCGGGTTTTCACAATTCCTGACATGTAATCCTAGTAAAAATTCCCTGTCTTAGGTCGGGATAGCAGGTAGCCTTGTGGTTAGAGCGTTGGACTAGTAACCGGAAGGTTGCAAGATCAAATCCCAGAGCTGACAAGATAAAAATCTGTTGTTCTCTCCCTGAACAAAGCACCCTTTAAATTGTTTAACTTGGGTCAAACATTTCGGATAGCCTTCCACAAGCTTCCCACGATAAGTTGGGTGAATTTTTGCCCATTCCTCCTGACAGAGCTGATGTAACTGAGTCAGGTTTGTTGGCTTCCTTGCACACAAATGCTTTTTCAGTTCTGCCCATAAATGTTCTATAGGATTAGGGTCAGGGCTTTGTGATGGCCACTCCAATTCCTTGACTTTGTTGTCCTTAAGCCATTTTGCCACAACTTTGGAAGTATGCTTGGGGTCATTGTCCATTTGGAAGACCATTTGTGACCAAGCTTTAACTTTCTGACTGGTGTCTTGAGATGTTGCTTCAAAATATCCACATAATTTTCCATCCTTATGATGCCATCTATTTTGTGAAGTGCACCAGTCCCTCCTTCAGCGAAGCACACCCACAACACGATGCTGCCACCCCCGTGCTTCATGGTTGGGATGGTGTTCTTCGGCTTGCAAGCCTCCCCCTTTTTCCTCCAAACATAACAATGGTTATTATTGCCAAACAATTTCATCAGACCAGAGGACATTTCTCCAAAAAGTACGATCTTTGTCCCCATGTGCAGTTACAAACCGTAGTCTGGCTTTTTTATGGCGGTTTTGGAGCCGTGGCTTCTTCCTTGCTGAGCGGCCTTTCAGGTTATGTCGATATAGGCCTCGTTTTACATTGGCTATAGATACTTTTGTACCTGTTTCCTCCAGTTTCTTTTTTAATTTATTTAACCAGGTAGGCTAGTTGAGAACAAGTTCTCATTTGCAACTGCTACCTGGCCAAGATAAAGCAAAGCAGTGTGACACAGACCACAACACAGAGTTACACATGGAGTAAACAATAAACATGCCAATAACACAATAAACAAATCAATGACACAGTAGAAAAAAATATAGTCTATATACAGTGTGTGCAAAAGGCATGAGGAAGTAGGCAATAATAGGCCATAGGAGCGAATAGTTACAATTTAGCAGATTAACACTGGAGTGATAAATGAGCAGATGATGATGTGCAAGTAGAGATACTGGTGTGCAAAAGAGCAGAAAAGTAAATCAAATAAAAACAGTATGGGGATGAGGTAGATAGGTTGGGGGGGCTATTTACAGATGGACTATGTACAGCTGCAGCGATCGGTTAGCTGCTCAGATAGTTTATGTTTAAAGTTGGTAAGGGAAATAAAAGTCTCCAACTTCAGCGATTTTTGCAATTCGTTCCAGTCAGTGGCAGCAGAGAACTAGAAGGAGAGGCGGCCAAATGAGGTGTTGGCTTTGGGAATGATCAGTGAGATATACCTGCTGGATTGTGTGCTATGGGTGGGTGTTGTTATCGTGACCAGTGAACTGAGATAAGGCGTAGCTTTACCTAGCATAGACTTATAGATGACCTGGGGCCAGTGGTTCTGGCGACGAATATGTAGCGAGGGCCAGCCGACTAGAGCATACAGGTCGCAGTGGTGGGTGGTATAAGGTGATTTGGTAACAAAACGAATGGCACTGTGATAGACTGCATCCAGTTTGCTGAGTAGAGTGTTGGAAGCTATTTTGTAGATGACATCGCCGAAGTCGAGGAGTTTTACTAGGGTAAGTTTGGCGGCGTGAGTGAAGGAGGCTTTGTTGCGAAATAGAAAGCCGATTCTAGATTTGATTTTTGATTGGAGATGTTTAATATGAGTCTGGAAGGAGAGTTTACAGTCTAGCCAGACACCTAGGTATTTATAGTTGTCCACATATTCTAGGTCGGAACCGTCCAGGGTGGTGATGCTAGTCGGGCGGGCTGGTGCGGGCAGCGAACGGTTGAAAAGCATGCATTTGGTTTTACTAGCTTTTAAGAGCAGTTGGAGGCCACGGAAGGAGTGTTGTATGGCATTGAAGCTCGATTGGAGGTTAGTTAGTACAGTGTCCAAGGAAGGGCCAGAAGTATACAAAATGGTGTCGTCTGCGTAGAGGTGGATCAGGGAATCGCCCGCAGCAAGAGCGACATCATTGATATATACAGAGAAAAGAGTCAGCCCTAGAATTTAACCCTGTGGTACCCCCATAGAGACTGCCAGAGGTCCGGACAACATGCCCTCCGATTTGACACACTGAACTCTGTCTGCAAAGTAGTTGGTGAACCAGGCGAGGCAGTCATTAGAAAAACCAAGGCTATTGAGTCTGCCAATAAGAATATGGTGATTGACAGAGTCAAAAGCCTTGGCCAGGTCGATAAAGACGGCTGCACAGTACTGTCTTTTATCGATGGCGGTTATGATATCGTTTAGTACCTTGAGCGTGGCTGAGGTGCACCCGTGACCGGCTCAGAAGCCGGATTGCACAGCGGAGAAGGTACGGTGGGATTCTAAATGATCAGTGATCTGTTTATTAACTTGGCTTTCGAAGACGTTAGATAGGCAGGGCAGGATGGATATAGGTCCGTAACAGTTTGGGTCTAGGGTGTCACCCCCTTTGAAGAGGGGGATGACCGCGGCAGCTTTCCAATCTTTAGGGATCTCGGATGATACGAAAGAGAGGTTGAACAGGCTGGTAATAGGGGTTGCAACAATGGCGGCAGATCGTTTTAGAAAGAGAGGGTCCAGGTTGTCTAGCCCAGCTGATTTGTACGGGTCCAGGTTTTGCAGCTCTTTCAGAACATCTGCTGTCTGGATTTGGGTGAAGGAGAAGCTGGGGAGGCTTGGTATGTTCACAAGGTCTTTTACTGTTCTGGGATTGATTTGCACTTTTCGCACCAAAGTACGTCCATCTCTAGTAGACAGAGAGCGGTATAACGGCTGCATGGTTCCATCGTGTTTATATTTGCGTACTATTGTTTGTACAGATGAAAGTGGTACCTTCAGGCATTTGGAAATTGCTCCCAAGGATGAACCAGACTTGGATTTTTTTTTCTGAGGCCTTGGCTGATTTATTTTGATTTTCCCATGATGTCAAGCAAAGAGGCACTGAGTTTGAAGGTAGGCCTTGAAATACATCCACAGGTACACCTCCAATATACTCTAATTATTTCAATTTGCCTATCAGAAGCTTCTAAAGCGACAGTCAATTTTGTATATGTGAACTTTTGACCCACTGGAATTGTGATACAGGGAATTATAAGTGTAATAATCTGTCTGTAAACAATTGTTGGAAAAATTACTTGTGTCATTGCACAAATTAGATGTCCTAACCGACTTGCCAAAAATCTAGTTTGTTAACAAGAAATTTGTTGAGTGGTTTAAAACGAGTTTTAATGACTCTAAACTAAGTGTATGTAAACTTCTGACTTCAACTGTACGTACAGTCACTGTGGGGACGACGTCCTCGATGCACTTATTGATAAAGCCAGTGACTGATGTGGTGTACTCCTCAATGCCATCGGAAGAATCCCGGAACATATTCCAGTCTGTGCTAGCAAAACAATTTTGTAGTTTAGCATCTGTTTCATCTGACCACTTTTTTATAGATCGAGTCACTGGTGCTTCCTGCTTAAATTTTTGCTTGTAAGCAGGAATCAGGAGGATAGAATTATGGTCAGATTTGCCAAATGGAGAGCGAGGGAGAGCTTTGTACGTGTTTCTGTGTGTGGAGGAAAGGTGGTCTAGAATGTTTTTTACATATAACATATAACACTGCTAAACAGTGTACATGATTGATTTATTTGTTCCAAAGTGTATTGGTGTTAGTCAATTTAAATTAAGGTAAATAACATTGTGAGCAAAATTATTAATCATATCGGTTTAGTAAATTATTTTTAAAGAATTGAGGAACTTTTGTGGCATTAATTTCATAAAATACTAATTTACCTAAATTGTCTCATTGGTGTTACCATGATTCATGTTACTACTCCTAATGGTCGCACAAAATTATTTAAAGTCATTAAGCTACCATATTCGTAGATTTAGGATGGAAAGATGTACCCGCATACATAAAAAACAAATGCCAACGTAATTCAAGAACGACACAGCAACTCCTTTGTTGTTGTCATACCACAAATGTAGTAGAACGAATCAGAAACAGACTGGAAACCAGGGTATGCTAAATGTGATAAAGTGTGACTCTGTACATCTCTTTTATTATTTACACATATTGATCCCTGTTCTCCCCCTGGCTGGCATCCTGGGTAACTTGACCTCCTAATACAGGCCACGGCTATTGTGGTTAATAGTGCTAAGAATGTGCTTACAGTACTATATTCAATTTGCTGAAGGTTATGTGTGTGTCCTGTAGACCATGGAGCAGGTGAAAGAGCGTCTATGGGAGGACCACTTCCCGGAGTACGGTCGAGGTGTCCACATGTTCCGCACAGAGAAGATCCAGAAGCTGGTTGCCATGGGGATACCAGAGTCGCTACGGGGAGAGCTATGGATGACCTTCTCTGGTGAGGGACGGAGGAGTCTGAGGTTATTGGTTACTATATCAACAGGCCACATACACTACATGACCAAAAGTATGTGGACACTTGCTCGTTGAACATCTCATTCCAAAATCATGGGCATTAATAAGTTGGTCCACCCCTTTGTTGCTATAACAGCCTCCACTATCCTGGGAAGGCTTTCCACTAGATATTGGAACATTGCTTGCTTCCATTCAGCCATAAGCATTAGTGAGGTCGGGCACTGATGTTGGGTGATTAGGCCTGGCTGGCAGTCGGCATTCCAATTCATCCCAAAGGTGTTAAATGGGGTTGAAGTCAGGGCTCTGTGCAGGCAAGTCAAGTTCTTCAACACCGATCTTGACAAGCCATTTCTGTATGGACCTTGCTTTGTGCTTGAGGGCATTGTCATGCTGAAAAAGGAAAGGGCCTTCACCAAACTGTTGCCACAAATCTGTATTCACAGAATTGTCTAGAATGTCATTGTATGCTGTAACGTTAAGATTTATCTTCACTGGAACTAAGGGGCCATGAAAAGCAGCCCCATTATTCCTCCTCCACCAAACTTTACAGTTGCCAATATGCATTCGGTTAGGTAGTGTCATCCTGGCATTCGCCAAACCCAGATTCGTCCATCGGACTGCCAGACGGTGAAGCGTGATTCATCACTCCAGAGAACGCGTTTCCACTGCTCCAGAGTCCATTGGCGGCAAGCTTTACACCACTCCAGCCAACGCTTGGCATTGTGCATGATGTTCTTAGGCTTGTGTGCGGCTGCTCGGCCATGGAAACCCTTTTCATGAAGCTCCCGACGAACAGTTCTTATGCTGACGTTGCTTCCAGAGGCAGTTTGGAACTCGGTAGTGAGTGTTGCTACCGTTGACTGGCGATTTTTACACGCTTAAGCACTTGGCGGTCCCGTTCTGTGAGCTTGTGTGGCCTACCACTTCGCGGCTGAGCCATTTTTGCTCCTAGACGTTTCCACTTCACAATAACAGCACTTACAGTTGACCGGGGCAGAAATTTGACAAACTGACTTGTTGGAAGTTGGCATCCTATGACAGTGCCACGTTAAAAGTCACTGAGTAAGCTCATTCTACTGCCAATGTTTGTCTATGGAGATTGCATGGCGGTGTGCTCCATTTTAAACACCTGTCAGCAACCGGTGTGGCTGAAATAGTCAAATCCACTAATTTGAAAGGGTGTCCACTTACTTTTGTATATATAGTGTATATTTAATAGTAGAGTGATGGTTAGGGTAGATATTTGTATATCCCCAAAGGAGGGAGAGAGAGAGAGTGCTGTTCTGTTCTGTTCTACTGCCTACTTTCCGTTCCTTTCCTGTGTACTGTACCATACCTAGCAATTCTAGTATGTGCCTTTTTTCTTAAAGTTTGTGGAGTGGCTTTTACCAGGCAAGCAGTTCCCTTTTTTAGAACATTGTAGAGTCCATTCTCTGGGACCCTACTTTGTCATAACTGTTAGCATCAAATTGAATGTAATATGGAATCCAGAGCAGCAGGATTTAGTGGGCATACAAATAACTTGTGACCACATCTCCAATGGAAACAAGCAATTAGGCCTGTGAGCACCCTGCACACACTGCACCAGAAACAGACAGGCAACCGATTGTGGCTTCTCCACTCACTGGGATAGAACTGAACAGACTGTTTTATTTGGCCCCATATCAAACTATCCTAGGTCCATGTTTACTCCCTCTCAATGATCTGAAAGCATCCTTTCACATCCTAGAGGGGGAGTCAACAAAGGGAAAGAGCTAGTTTTTAAAAAACAAGCCTTGTCCCAAAGTCATCTCGGTTAACCCAGAACTAAAGTCTTGCGTAATCCCAAAGTAACCCCTACCTTTTTGGTGTTTGCAGATCTGAAAGAACCGGAAAGGTGATTTATCCATTCCTTTTAGATCGAAAGGAAAGGGAAAGGGAATGTTGTTTGACCAGGCCTTCATGTATGTAGTTATATGCTGTTGCTGTGTAACACTGATACCTTTCCCCCTGGAAACACAGATGCCTCATCAGAGTTGGCATCCCACCCAGGCTACTACTCGGGGCTGGTGACAGAGTCTATGGGGCAAAGCAGTCTGGCCACGGAGGAGATCGAGAGAGACCTGCACCGCTCTCTGCCAGACCACCCCGCCTTCCAGAATGTCAAAGGCATTGCCGCGTTGCGCCGTGTCCTCACCGCATATGCCCACCGCAACCCCAAGATTGGCTACTGCCAGGTAAGGTACCCACCACCATACAGTATGTCACAGTGTGTACACATGTGTACAGTCAACTGTATAGTGTGTCCAGTGTCCATAACCATACAGTTACAGACAATATAACTGACTGTCTGCCTGTCTGTCTTTTTAGTCGATGAATATCCTGGCATCTGTGCTGCTGCTGTACACTAAAGAGGAGGAGGCCTTCTCACTGCTAGTGGCTGTGTGTGAGAGAATGCTACCTGACTACTTCAACCGCAGAGTTATAGGTGAGATGTCAAACTGACCTGTATAGGTTTACCACTGCTACTACAGTACTTTTACTACAGCGATGGTTTGTTTACTTCAGCTAGTATTGTACATTAGAGAAGTATTATCAAAGACACAGCAGAGAGACTATTAGTACACATGCATTTTCCTGTAGAGCTGTTCTGGTGTTTAGGTGATTTGAATGTGGTTTCCTTGTGGCATGTTTATTCTGTCAGGGCTGTTTTTCTGCCCCGACTGCCATTGGAGCCAACAATATCCAAAGGCTTTCTTTAGCCATGTGAAGCGTGTGCTGAAACACAAGCTAATTTCCTCTGCTTTGTGTTGCTATTTATTTATGGCGCATATGAAATGCGTTCAAAGTAATTTCCTCTTCCTTTAACTGTTCTGTCTGAATGAGTGTCTGGCCTGTTCTGCTTTGAAAGGGCAGTTGTTTACTTATTCTCCTTAGAAAATAGATTGTTAATCTCCAGGCAACTTCCTGGCTCAAATAGTCTTTAAAATATAACTTATCTGGGATATTTCACAATGAGTATACATCATGAGTATGCACCCATAGTATTTCCATGAGAACAAAACCCATTTCCTTCGATGGGATACAAAATATGTTTTATTTTATACTTCTATGTGTGTGTTTATCTATAATATTGTAGATTTCCACTTGTGTTTGAGTTTGCAGGTGCTCAGGTGGACCAGTCAGTGTTTGAAGAGCTGATCCGGGATCGTCTTCCCGAGCTGGCCGAGCACATTCCCGACCTCTCCCCCCTCTCCTCCATCTCCCTGTCCTGGTTTCTCACCCTCTTCCTCAGCGTGCTTCCCTTCCGCAGCGCTGTCTGTGTGGTAGACTGCTTCTTCTTTCACGGCATCAAAGCCATCTTCCAGCTGGGGCTAGCTGTGCTGGATGCTAACGCTACGGCACTGTGTGCTAGTGCAGACGACAGCCAGGCACTCATGATCCTCACTGGGTAATGTTTGACGGAAACAAAAGCCTACACACACAGGCACTCTGTAGACAAGATTGGCCAACCCTGATGTGTGGGATGTTAATAGTTAATCATGCCTTTTATTTTCACTCTTGGCTCTGTCTGCAGTTTTCTGGACCAGGTGAAGTACGATGAGGATCCAGCTCCCCCTACCCCTCACCCTCTCTCGTCTCAGAGTGGGGAGGAGGAGGGCAGACCGCCTGTTAAACAACACACCCTGATCACTGACCTCATCGCTGACTCCTATGAGGTAAGACGGCACTGCAATATTCCCTCCACACCACCAGAGGGTTGTAGTGACAGTGTGGAGCTGATCTTTGTTCTTGTTGTGTGTTCTGTCTTGTCAGAAATTTGGAGACCTGACGGTGAGACAAATTGAGAAGTTGCGATGCAGACACCGGATCCAGGTTCTCCAAGCACACGAGGACACCACCAAGGAGAATGCGGTGGTTCTCTCATTTCACATAAACAGTCACAAACCTTATGCTTTTCCTCTCCAAACTTCTCTGACCTTGCCCCGCCCTCTCTGTGTATTTAGCTCAGGGTGGTGACCCCAGATGTCTCTCTCTCCCCTGAAAACCTGGCTGATGTCTACGACCTCTTCAAGGTACTTCAGTTCAATTCAATACACCTTCATTTATCTCCCCAGGACCACTAAGAAAGGCATTGCCAGAACACAATAATAACATCCTCTGCTTATAGTCCAACTGTACAACAACACTTCTGTTTCTGTTTGTCTTATAGACAGAGCACTTCATCAACCTGTACTGGGGCGATGGGGGCACCACATTGGCCCTCCAGCACCATGACCCAGGCCGGCCCTATGTGGAGCAGTACAGAGTGGACCGGGTCCAGTTTAAGAGCCTGTACATGCTGCTGGTTCCCTGGCTTTGTGGCTTTCATACTGACACCGTGGCCCACCGGACCTTCACACTACTGGACCAGGACAGAGACTCACTCATCACCTTCAGAGAGTTCGCTGGGTGGCTGGGTATGTGAGCGAGTGTTTGTGTGTGAAAGAGAAAGAGAGGGAGGTTGTGTTTCTAAAGGGAGGGAGAGTAAGTGAGTGCCTGAAGAGAGACTGTGTGTAATATGAGTTTGTGTGCGTGACTGTGCCTGCGAGTATATACAAAAACCAAGAAAACATACACCAGGCTATCTCACATTCAAATTCCCTTGTAAGGCATATAAGTCATGAACATTGGAAACCTGCCCACTATGCTTTTATGGGCATCTGGAATTCAGCCCACAAAGCTTTTATGGGAATCAATATCCAGCCAAGGCTTTTAGGAGTAGATGTTGTGTACAGTACAGTGAGAACCACTGAAGTTGAGGAAGATCAAGATGATGTAAATTCACCTCTTAAACTCACACATCTGAAGGGCTCCCTCTGTGGCCCTCTATCATTCAGAATAAACACTAACCTAGAATTTACTGACAGTATAAGCACTAACCTTTCATTTATTGACACACATTGTGATTTAAGGCCAATGACATTTCTGTGTGTGTGTCTCTCCGTTTCAGATACGCTATACTTTGAGGAACTGAATGAAAAGGTCAGACTACTGTATCGTTTGCACATACCTCCAGGTGGGTCACATAGTCTTCCTGTGGTGTTGTGCTTCTCTTTCATGTACTTTAGTTGGACATGCTATTATCTTTAAATAACATGTGCACTTTGTGATAACTGCTGATGTAAAAAGGACCTTCTAAAATATATTTGATTGATGAATTAACTAGAGATGAACATTCTTCATAATGGGACTGTTTCCTGTAGCTCTGACTGAGAGTGAGGATGACCCATCTCCACTGAAGAGCCCT
The DNA here is from genome assembly GCF_057628025.1 of Oncorhynchus mykiss. Lineage (NCBI taxonomy): Eukaryota > Metazoa > Chordata > Actinopteri > Salmoniformes > Salmonidae > Oncorhynchus > Oncorhynchus mykiss. The sequence goes on from NC_143024.1 coordinate 73,984,834, forward strand.
CAGCTGTCCACTACCGGACCACTCCATGTAGAGCTGCCCAATGGTAAGTATTCACACACTGTTCCAGATTCACATTTACAGCGCAGGTCTGTTTAGATTATCACGTTGATGTAGCTCCTGATGTGTGTGTTCATGTTGAAGGGGAGATGAGAGACTTTCAGGAACAGTTGAAACAGATGTTGAAAGACCTGGCTAAAGAGAAGGAGAAGGATGTGGAGCAACCTGTACCTCCAATGAACCAGGTACATACAATAAAAAAATGAATTAAATCAGGGATCTATTAAACAAAGAGTCATTGAAAGGTACTAAGTAAGTCACAATAAACTTGTATAATTGTTTTCTACAGAGGGAGTTCATCCAGTTCTGTAAGACCCTCTACAGCATGTTCCATGGCAACCCAGACGAGAATGAGCTCTTTCAGGCCATCGCTACAGTGACCAGCCTGGTGCTGCAGATCGGCGAGGTCGGGCACCGCAGCCGCTGCTCAGGGTCAGAGGTCAGCAGCAAGGGTGGGGCCGGGGACGAGGTAGAGGACGATCACAGGGAGGGGAGTCAAGAAGAACATCCCGTCTTCAGCACCAAAGAAGAAGAAGAAGGAGAGAGAAAGGAGGGGACCAGCAAGAGTTCAGGGTCTGAGAGTCAGAGCGAGTGGGCGGTCAGCTACGCTCAGATCCTGGCTTCTCTCCTCACAGAACAGCAGCTAGTCAACTTCTTTGAGAAACCGATGGACCTGTCAGCAAAGGTGGCTGAGGCAAAAGTGAAACAGTACCATGAAAGGGCTGGTCTGCTTATGCTCCAGCAAGGGACCAGCTGATTTCAACATGACCAACAGAACCTCGATGTGAGAACCATAGTGTGACCCAATACTGGGTTTCCAATCTAGTTTCTTATCTAGTTGTCCAGGCACCTTTGTCCCCAATAAGTGTTGTCTGTGTCCTCCGTCTTAAAAGGATGAGTGGGTACCAAGAGTCCGTATGTGCCTATATTGAGTCGTTGGTCGAGCACAAAGGAGAAGTAATGTAGATGTGTAGGTCTTCCTCTCCTGATGTAGCCGTGAAGAAAGGTGGCCTTGTCTTTTGGGATCAACAACTGTCTGAAAGCAGGTTAACCAAAACCAAGACATGCATGATAATCAAGAGACTACATGATGCATCAGTCATAATCATATATACTACTGTGAGAACGTCACACACCATGCACTACACATAGCACCATGAAAAGGGTTATTTTTCGTTCAGTATTTATACACACGTTTTCATTCTGCTTCATCCGGTCTATGAAATGGGAACAAACTCAAATGTGCCCAGTTTTAGTGACATTTTACTTGACTTAACATTGGCTGCCTGGTTGGTGATACACTTGTTTACCATATTGTCCAATCAAGTAGAGCAGACAAGTGTTATTTTCTGCCCAAATATGTTATGCGTGTACGCCTGCAGTGTATCATTTTGGCAAGCTTTTTCATTTTCCTTTTTTTATATGTAGCCCAAGGAGTCAAGAACTATTAACTGCCAAATGTTTGTCATACAATAATGGACATTGGAATCTTGCTTTTATGTGCGACACATTAAAAATGTGCACCTATATATTTTGTCAAATCACATTCGTCACAGTTTACAGCAAGTATAAAAGGTGCAGCGAAATACTTGCGCTAGCTCCTCAACAATGCAGTACATTAATCAATAGTGTTTATCCTGTATTGATTGAATGATTTTGTTCTTTAAGAAGTCTTATTTTAGGTGTTCTAAAACTGTTTGAGCCTTATTATTCTACCAAGCATATTTCTTCATTCCAGCCTTAAGTCTAAGTGACCAGTGTTATGTTATAGACTAAAGTCCTACACACTTTCTTAAAATCAGTTGATACTAAACAAACAGAACTGCTGTACCTCAGATTTAGTTGAATAAGTCTTCTATATAGAGAACTTGATTTTTCCATTTCAAATCAGTGGTGGTGTTAAATTTAGGTTTTGGTTATTCCAGAACCAGTCTGATGCCTTCTAATTGACTACAGATGCACCTTGATGTTATTCGTAGTGCACACTCACAAGTTCACTTGATGTGCATTCTCACAAATCAGGCCATTTATCACTTCTTTAACGTGTCTGCTGCAAAATATCGGACATGGTTTGTTTGTAAATCATTAAAAA